>NW_010166388.1:0-12181 GCF_000695765.1 Mesitornis unicolor
GGGGCGTGGGAGATGTGGCGACTGCCGCCGGGAGCTTTGCCTCCTGCGCGGCCGGCGCTCCTTCGGTCACTTTTCGGAGGTTTTTTCTTTTGTTTCTTTGAATTATTTCTCCCCCCGCCCCCCAGCCTTCCCTCCTGCGTCGGTGTCGTTTTCCAGGAGGAGGCGGGAAATTCGTTATCTGCGTGCGGGAAGAGGGCTGGGTTTAATGGGGAGAGCACAGCTTTACAGTATGTTTCGTGGGGGTCTCCTGATTCTTGCACGAAACAGACATCACGCAGCAAAGTTGCTGACTTAAACAAAAAGTGCTTAATTTCTTCCGTAACAAACCACGACTCTGGGTCTGGAGATTCTGACAGGAGAAGGCAGCATTGTGTCAGTCATTTGGGTCCAATAATTGCATCCTGATCGTGTCTGGTAAAGTGATGGGGAATTTTTGGGAACGCCAAAGCCCGTTTGGGATGTATGGCTGACTGGTTGCTCATGCACCTTTGTAGGCCTATCATGGATGATGGATTCAATCTTGACTGGCAGCTGTCACATGCATTTGGGTACCCAGAGCTGTGTCCTCATCTGCTGAGGACAGCTTTGTGTTCACCTACTGCATCAACTTGCTTTCCTGCATTCGTTTGCTTTTTTTAAGACAGTGAAACAAACTTAGTCAAGGTTCTGTTAATTTTGTGTCTTTTCCCTAGTAAGCTGTCAGATGTAGTTTTAGGGAAATAATGGTGACAAGCCTTTGCTGGTATGGTATGTTTTTACTATAGGAGGTAACTGTGTAGTCTTGGCTCTAGTGTCAAATTTTGATCTGTATTCTTTTTGTTTGCTTTTTTTCACTTAAAGGCACATCAGATCTATGGTCTGCATCAGATACAGGATTGTAGCTCTTGGGGGGTTGTTGGGATAGAGAGCTGAAATTCTTCTCACCTTCTGCTGTAGCCTCGTGTTTCCTGGAGAACTTGTGGAGCATCTGCACAAACTGCAAGACAATCTGGCTGCACTTGAGTGAGATCAGCCTGATTGTAGAAATTTGATACGGACTGTCTCTGTTATGCTAGTGGCTTTTTAGACTAAAACTTGGATTTTTTATTACCTCTAGGGGTTTTGCCTGAAACACTGGGGCGAGGTCTTCTGCCTAAGTGGGATAGTAAAGACCCAGTGGTACTCACTAAATTGCCTGTGAACTCACTCACTAAATCCTGTTTCTCCAGGAATGAAATATGGCAAAGTGCAAATTCACTTGTGCAGAAAGTGTCTTTTCCATCTACTGCTCTTCTAGTGCTTATGAGTTACTTCCTGTTTTTCTGAGGAAAATGCCACTGAAACAGTCATTAGTAGTAATTTTAAAAATTCCGTAGCTGTCATTACCTGTTGTTTTTCTCAAAAGAACATAGTTTTCTTTCCATTTCTTTTTTGGCTTCTTCCTACTCTTTGTCCTGTTTCCTTGGAAAACATGATAAGAATCGTGCCTCACAATGTTGTCCATTCTCCGATCACCAAGTAACACTTTCTGAAATCACTTTAGCTTCCACGTCTGGCTGAGCACAAGAATTACACCTGTCATTCAGCTTTTCCCACTGAGATAGTGAGTCTCTACGTGCAAGAAGGAGTTAGTAGTTGACTGCCTGTGTCTTGGGTGGTGTCTTTCCCAAAAGTAAAAAGTTCTCTAGCTCTTCTTGCAAACCAGGTGTGTAGTTCCACACGCATATGAGCTAGCATAACAGCTTACTGCCGCAAAATGGAGACGGACAAAGTCCCTCTTCTTCCCAGTGTGTTGTCCTCCCTCCTTCCTAGTGCCAGTATTTATGCTTGCTAGTTCTCTCTGCCAGCCAACTTAACTCTCTAACCTGCTGCAAAACTGCTTTTCTGGGTTAGTTTCCTCTCTGCTTAGGGAGTAAACTTGGCTCATGAAGCGCTCTAAAAAGTGTTCAAGTCAGCGCAAGGTAAGCCCAGGAATGCAGTAGTAGAACAAAGGAGCAGATGGAGAGATGGTGGCAGCGAAGCCAACATGTTTTGTGAAATCGTATTTTAGGCTGCAACTGACCGTATTTTTAGCTTTTCCTTCACTAAGCCCTTAACATTGTTGGCCTTTGATTGTCATGTACAACTGTCAGTCAAAGCTGATATCCCAGAACTCTTGACTTGGTTGTGTGTCATTCTGCTTGAATGTGTAGTTTCTCTATATTTTTTTTTTCCTCGAGCTTTTAAATCCAAAAATCTGTCATCAGTCTATGACTTGTGGCATGTTCCTTTCTCTGGAAATAGTTCACACTGTTTGGAAGTTGTGAGAACCTAGAGTGAATAATGGTAATTTTGGCAACTTGTACACAGACTGCTTTGGTATAGGATACAGCTGGAAGGTTGCATTCTGATTTACTCCTGAAGGTGGTGTAATTTTATGGTATTTTACACTAATCTGATTTCTAACAGACAGAAATAGGGATGTGATTGCAGTCATTGCAAAGACAGCAGCAATACAGTTAGTGTTGGATATATCTGTTAAAGGAGAGGCTTCTTATCTTTAGCCTAGCCCTGTCTGCCTATTTTCCCACTTCTGATTTCACAGTAATCCTTGGTTTAACTTAGCAGAATGATGCAAGCAAAACATCCTAATAACTAGATCACTTTATATACTGTTCATTATTTATTATGGACTTTATATTCCTAGTTCCATATGACCAAGCCAGACATCTGGAAAAAAATTGTTTAAAATGCCCTTTGGCTTACTGGAGGAAGCATGCTTAATGCTCTAATGTTTTCACATGCTTTTTTATATGCAGTCAGTAACTGCGGCATGATTAAATATAAAGTTATGTGAATGGTCCAGGTGTTGGAGTGTTATCTGATGGTTCTTCCTGATGGTACTGAACTGACAAGTGCATTTCAGGCATACTGTAGACAGGACTGCTCTGTGCCAAGATGTGACCTTTCCATCAGGAAAGAATTCTTTCTGGTTTGGGGTGGCGAGTGGTTTGGTTTTAAACTTTGGTCTTCCTAGGAGAGTATCTTAAAATTTGGTTTCCAGTTTGGCCACACAAAGTTCAGAGACTTCCTCTGTACTCTCAGCCTGTTCTTGGTGGCAGTGGCAAAGGCAGGGTGACTCAGGGTGATCATGGAGAGCTTGTGGTTGAGAAGTTTTCTTGAATGCTGTCACCTGCTGTATGGGAAGATATTTCTCCACTCTTTTTCTTAAAACTATCTGACTGCTACTATGATATATTGTATTAATAATCATGAAGTATTTACCATGCGGATTTGTGTTTCAGAGATAGCCGTGCTTATTTGCAAAAAAGATTTATTTTTTAATTCACTGTAACATATATATAATCTTTGGAATTTTGTACTGTTTTCAAAAATTCCTTGTATGTTGTTATAGTCAGTGTCCTCCCTTAAAGGAGGATTGACCAACTGAATATTTTAAAATAGGCTACTTTGAGGGATAGTTGATGGAATGTTTTCATTAATGATCTGGATGATGAGGCAGAGCATACCCACAGTGTGGGTGAATACCAGAAACAAAACTACTGCACATAAGTTGTCCTGCTTGAATCTTGGTGTGTGCTCATTGTGAATGCTGGCGGAGCGATCAGGCTGACTGGCGGCAGCAGCATCCTGCAGTCCTGGCTTTGTCATTGGCGGTCTTCTGATTTTGTTTTTGGTTGTTTGTTTTTTTCCAAATGTTGACTTGCACTTGGTGTGGGACCCCAGCTTCCGCTTCCTGTGTTTCACACGGCTGTTTTTTTCACGCTGGCAGAAGATACTGGAACACATTCTCCAAGAGTGTGCTTGTGACTTGAAATGCAGTCAGCGCCTAGGCTGTTGAGCATGATCTTTCTCCACGAAGTGCAATTCATATAAATTGTATTTATTTATAAACATTTGTTTAATAACTTTGTGTTGCTTCCAGAGTCTGGTTTTCAAAACTAGCTGTAACCTGCTATGCTGTAAGGAAAATACGTTATTAGTGCATGCTGGAAGAAGCGATCATAAAACTTTATTTGCAGGAGAACATATATGATGCAGATAATGCCACAGGCTTTGTGTGCACATTGAAGTGGCTGGCTGTACTGATTTGTAGCACAGGATCATGGTTGTGTTTGATGCCTGAGCTGATCAGCACGTGTAACACCTAGGAATAGCGAAATGCTTATAATATCTTCCTCTTGACACTCCGTGAAGAAAGCAGTGCTATTTGAACAACATAATTAAATCCATCTTGCCTTCCAGTGGCTTTTTCAGTAACCCATAGAACCTGCATAATATAATCACATGAAGTAGTTGTATTTCCGTGTGAATGGAATACCTGTTATTTAGCCTCCTATTTAATCTTGTAAATTACATCAGCTTTCAAGTTTTTCTACCAAAAAAAAAATTATCGTGACGTACTGAAATGTGAACTCTTTATGGTACACTACAGAAGTGTGGAAACTGTCTGAAAGGCCTAGAAGTTTTTGTCAAATACTGCAGAGATGTGATAAGGACAGGCAATAGGACGGAAAGGACTGGAATAAGGAATATGAGGATTTAAGCAGAGAAAAAAATCTTGTTTTAAAGTGTTACGTTTGCATCATAAATGTATGGAAAACTACTATGTAACTGTTGAGCTATGAAATTCTGTATTGCTTGTAATATGGAAATATCAACAGTACATTTTCTGGTATAATTTGAGAGTGAAGGTAGTTCAGAACTTAGTAGTCCTTAATGTTCAAAATAAACAGGCAAAAAGGGAGCAAGACATAAATGATGTGTGAAATCTACTAGAAACCAATTGACAATAAATAATAAAGTATAAGATCAAGAGAAAGGACAAATGGAAACTTAAACCTGTTACTGAGAAGCCTTTTAGAATATGATTTTTCTCAGAATGCATCTTACACTGAGTTCTAGTCTACTCACATAGGTTAGTATTGGGTTTTTTTTGTGTTAGTTACCTTGTCAATACTTCTGCATCACTTTTTGTTGGTCATCTCACAGGCATCAGAAGAGCAAAAGATTCTCCTTTTGTTCTGCTGCAAGATCAGAAACTGTCCTGAGTGCCATTTTTTAAAGGAAAAGAGCTACAAGAGATGTAGAGGAGATTATTCACTGCATACTGATAAAACTTTTGTCAATCTCAAAAATCGTTCTGGCTGACATGAGTATTTTTCATTTTTTTTCTTTATTTACAGTGAAGCATGGGAGAGTTAACAGCTCAGGTAACGAGCAGTCTGCTGCACTTTCCAGAGGTGACTATTCAGGCACTTGGGGAAGATGAGTTGACCCTAGATTCTGTCCTGTATGGGAAGTTTTCTGGAGGTGAGCATTTTCCTTTCAATTTGGTCTTGTGATAAAATAAATGTTGCCTGGAGGCTACCTGAAGCATTAGGGTCACAGTATCAACTGTGTAAGGATGGTGCTGTTAAGATACATCAGGTTTAGAGAGAACAAAAAGGATGCTTTTAATGAATAAAAATACTAATGTGAAAACATTAGTATAGATAAACTTTGAAATTACAACCCGCACCAACCTTGTGCTACTAAAATGATACACTTAAGGAAGAGGATAACACTGTTAAGTGCTGCAGCCATGTTTCCAAAGTATTTAATAGGATGCAGATGAAGTATCCAGTGAGAGCCGCTGAAAGTGGCTAAGCAGATTAAGTAGCTGACTTTCTAGGTGATCTGAAAGTAGAGCTGGATGCCTGTTGGGATGTCCAGGCTTCTGGTAAGATCAGATAGAATCTGACTGTAAATGCAGTAATTGAGTTAATACTTCCTTCCAGTTAGAAGTAGTTCAGCAAAACAAAATGTGTTAAATTCTTTATGTAGTCAGCACGTGTAGAAGTTTCAGTTTACTAATGCAGTGCCTACTTTAAGCCAATTTCTTGTTGAAGTCCAAACACCTGCCCAAAGTAGGTATGTGTCAAGTCAAATTAAGAAACTAGAGATGTATTGGTTTAGGCTTGTCACATTTGAAGTAGGCCTTAAGACTTGTATTCTTGTAAGTATTTAGATGATTTCTAGCAAAAAGAAGATAATATGGTATGAAGACTGTAAGTCTGTATATAGTAATCTTTATTCCAGACAACTAAAATTCTTCCCTGCAGGAATAACAAGTACAAATGCAAAATAATAAGGCTGTTAATTTTAAGTTGTGTTGCTTGAGGATTTCAATGGGTGATTTTAATAACTGACCAGAATTAGGTAAAGTCCGTCTTCCTATTAGGTATTCTGATTGAAGGAAAGCGGCAGTGATGGTGATTTTTTTTTCCTTCTCAGTCTTCTATTGGAAATTTGCTATAATCAGCTTTCTTTTCTCTTACAGGGAGAAATGGCCTTGCATGGTTGGCATGTGGTCCTCAACTTGAGGTGGTCAACTCGGTGACAGGAGAGCGGCTCTCTGCATACCGTTTCAGTGGAGTAAATGAACAGCCTCCCACTATTCGTGTGGTAAAGGAGTTTTCCTGGCAGAAGAGGACTGGACTACTGGTTGGGTTGGAAGAAGCAGAGGGAAGTGTTCTCTGTCTGTACGACCTTGGAATATCAAGAGTGGTTAAAGCAGTTGTTCTTCCAGGAAGGGTATGTACTTTCTAATCAGAGAAATGAAGCTTTTGCGTTGTTAGGTGCTGCATAACCCCGATTCAGGGAAAGCTTTGGAGCATCTCTTTGTAGGAGGTGTTTTTTCTGTGTTGTGTTAGCATACTGTCACATCAGAATTTCCAGTCAAGAGAGCTTTGATGTAAAATCTTAAGCTTAACAGTACCATTATCTTTTGAGTTTACTTGATAGTAAAACAAGTTTTCTGGTTTTATTGTAGAGCATGGAGTTACCTAATTTTCCTCTTCCACAAAAAGGCATTGAAAAATACCTTTTAGCTAGAGTGAAAAAGAACCTCTACTCGTTCAAGTGTTTGTAATGTACATTTCCTAAAGGGTTAATTTCTGTCAGAAATACTGTCTTTAAAATATCTCAGACTTCCATAGTTGTTCTGTAGATGACTTAGTCTGAGAATCATGGGAACATGTCTAGCAAGCAGGTGACTTTAGAGCAGAACACATTTTCACGTTGACAGGATAGGAAAAAAGTGCCTTTAGGGAGTTATCTGACAGTCTGAAAGATTGACTTTCAATCTGCAGTCCTTGAATCTCTGCTTATTGGATATTGTGTTTATGTAGATGGGATACACTGGTGTAATGTTAACAATTTTTTCTGTATTCTGTAACCCATAAACTCAAATGATGTAATGTCCCCTAGTCTCATTATCTTAATGTAAACAAGAATCAGTATAAGTTAGTAGAACATCGGTATTCACTATACTTTTATAATCTTAGACTCTGCA
Organism: Mesitornis unicolor; assembly: GCF_000695765.1. Taxonomy (NCBI): domain Eukaryota; kingdom Metazoa; phylum Chordata; class Aves; order Mesitornithiformes; family Mesitornithidae; genus Mesitornis; species Mesitornis unicolor. The sequence continues at coordinate 7,316 of NW_010166388.1, forward strand.
ACAAATAAGTACTTATTACTCAGATTTCCATAGCATGATTTGGTTTGACTTGCTAGAATACAGGTAGAGTTTTGTTTGTAATACTACAGTGTGTTTACTAGTAGTAAGTATTTGTAATGTAACTTACAAAGAGGTGAGTTGGGTTTGTGCTCATCTCTATTAGTTTGACGATCATCTTGATAAATTTTAGAGTTTTAAATGGAAAGACAAACTGTGCACTGACATGGGCCTATAATCAGTAAGTAAATTGTGTTTGTGAATATTGATGTAACTTTGTTAAGTTTCATTTCTTAAGTAAGCTGAGAATAGGAGAAGGAAATGTTGAGACGTATTGTGTCACATATTGAACCTATGTCCACAGAAATGATTTGAAATAGAGTGTAGTTATAACTGTCAGTTGTATTAGGAAGTTTTCCTGTACCACAAAAAATGGTTCAGGAGAAAATACGAAGAAGCCTTGGGGGAAAAGTTGGCTGTTATGTGATGAAGGTTATGAATTTTGGAATAAAGCCAAAGCTTATCTGATTTTCTTGCTGTTATGCCCTGAATGCTCTTGACTACATGCATGTTTGGTCTGTTGCTTTCTATCTTTTTGCTATTGGATTAGTTAGAGCAGCATAGACAGGACACAGGTATTGCTAGTTGGACCTTAACTTGTAAGGGTAAGCAAAACAAGTTGATAAAACTTGCACTTGGCCGCTGTCCATATGGTTTGAATTTATTCTGTAACTCATACTTCCAGATTATACATTACATGGTATGCATTTTTAATCTGCATTAATATTTCTCTGCTTTCCACACTGATTATTTTAAAAAGTAAAATGCAGATCTATTCTTAGCATCACTTTCTGTGTTTTTTATCTTTACTGTTTTAAGGCTTTAATAACCACCCTAATTTCTGGACTATTTTCCATGTGGGTATACCTTCTGTGGACATGTAAGTTGTACAGGTGAACACTAATTTAGAGTAACTCTTCTCCCAGGTGTCAAACCATTGGCCTATTAATACAGAGTATTTATAATGACTGTATGACCACCGTTTAGTGTGAAAGTAAAGAGTAAAGGAATGAGTTGAAAAAAAACCCAACAGACTCACAAGCTTAGAAAGAATTGTGGCATAACTTTTGTTTTTGTGCGAACATCTCTCTATCCAGAAGAAAACTGAAAATGTTAATGGAGTATTATTTGGATTAGATTCTTGTAAAAGTGAACCTGAATTAAAAACATTGACTAATTAATTATCAATTAATAATTAATGTTAAATTGACTTATAATGGTTGTATGTTTCAGAACTATTGAATGGAATTTTCACAAATTTTCCTTGTTTGTATGAGGCAGAAGGGTACCATTCAGATTCAGTGAGATGAGAAAAGTTTTCTTTGTCTGCTCCCAGAATGAGCTGGCAGTAGTCTGGGAGAATATGAAAAGCCAGTGCATAGTGCAGTGGGAAAATACGCAGTTTCAGAGGCTTCTACATGGAAAACTGGTGTTAAAACCAGGAAGACTGTATGCAAAAATGGAAAAGATTCATTTGGAGCCAGTTGTACAACAAAAAAATTATTAAAAGAAAGTTAGATGCAACCCTTCAACTTCAGCCAGTTCTTCAGCAAGACGTATAGAGTATTTTTGCTTTCCTCATAAGACCTGGAGCAGCAAGAATTTGCATAACTGAAATGCTTTTGATAGTCCTTTGAGTAGCAGATTGGAAATTTAATTTGATTTATAGAAAATCTGAAACAAAATAAAGTTGTCTAAATTACTATAGGTACTTCTAAGATTAGAATCCTGATGACCAAGGTGAAAGGTAAATTCAGTAGTTGTAGCAAGTGCCTCATAGGGGAGAGGAGAAACCTTGGGGGCACTTTGTAAGAAGGCTGGACAATAGCCTATGTGCCTTCCTTGTGTGGCTTTAGTGCAGGCGTCCTCGTGTGCCTCTGTCTGCTCCAGCAGCCGGTGTTGGCCTGGGATGTGTTGCAGGTGCCGAAAGCTCTGTCTTCACCTTGTAATGAAGTTGCATGCAGACTGCTTTGCGTGTTAAGAAGCAGCATGCACATCTTCCTTAGCTGAAGTTAGGTTTTTTACCTAACAAGCTGCTGCTCTTTTTGCTGTTGTTTTGAGCTTATTTTTAAAGTTTGTTAACATTCATAGAAGTGCTGTTGTGCATTTAAAACTTTTTTTTTTTACACTGTTTGTGATTTTTATTCTAAATGAGGACTGATGTAAATTTTACGAAGCTAGTATTTCCGTTTCAGACTTTCTAAACTTATTTCATTCCCATGGAAATGATGTGTCTACCATACGACTTGACTGCTGCCTTGTCTGACTGATAGCCATGGTTTATCCCAATGTCTGTTTGGCAAAGAAGGCATAGACTGTAATACAGTGCAGATGTGCTGTGAGCAATGGGAGAAATAAATTTAGTTTTGTCTTTCTTACTTAAAACCCTTAAATATAATAAAGTTTCTTGCCTATAACTGACTTTATGTATTTTCTTAGAGTTGTTAATTTCTAAGTAGGAAGTGGAAATTGGTAACCTGTAGCAGTGGAATGCACCCTTTAAGCTGAAGTTAATTCAGTTAAATAACTGTAGGAAATCTAGTAAATGGAAGGTAGTATCAGGTTTTTGTACAGGGCGTTTTTTTTTTCCTTGATACAATTGGAAACAATGCCTTTTTAAGTCTTATGATCCTGTATTTACTTTATTGTTTCTAATGTGCTAATTCTGGCTTCACATTTGAGTGATTTCAGTTTAGCTTGTCAAACAGCTTAAATGCTAACTTGTAGTTTTCCTGTAGGTAACTGCTATAGAACCCGTAACTAATCATGGAGGAGCCAGCGTGAGCACGCGGCATCTACATCAGAGTCTGCGGTGGCTCTTTGGAGTGGCAGCAGTGGCTACAGATGTTGGCCATCTACTTCTGGTTGACCTTTGTTTGGATGATTTGTCTTGTAGTCAGAATGAAATAGAAGCATCGGGTAAGCAGTTTTTAAACTTGAATTTCAAAGTAAGAAAACTTGTGTATTTGAAATATACAATACTTTGAAGATGCCAGTGTGCAGACATTTATGACTACTGATTTCAGAGGACAGTTTGACATCATATAGTCCTGAACTGATTAGAAATGGGAGTGGCTCAATACTCCTGATGTTCTGTGTGCCCCCCTCCCACCAAGATCTGTATGTCACCGTGATTCTTGCTGATGAGGTATAGGAGTTTTACCATCTGAGTCAGTGCAGATGCCCAATAGAAAGTTGTGTCAGAGAGACCCTTTCTCTTGGCAATGTTGTTCTGCTTCTGTTAATTGACTTGGGGCAAGTTTTAGGCTTGTTGTTTTCAATAAATCCAACTGATCCAAAAACCATGCATTTGGATGAATGAAATGTTTAATTTGTGTATTTAGATTGCATGCACTGTTTTGACTATTACAGTAGTGACTTCAGAAGTTGATGTCACTTCAAAGAGGTTCATCGTGAGGTACAAACTCCTGAGTTTTGGAGTCCAAGAAGAATTTGTCTGTAATTGTTACACTTTTACCTGATTTTGAAATACGAGTGAGAATACCTGTTCAATCAGAATTCTTACCTTCTTGGAATACATACAGAACAAAAATAGCAAAAAAAAAAAAAAAGGGTGTTGCATAAATGGGTATTTTGCCTGGGATGGCAGAATTGGATTATCCGTGTTGCCATGTCAGTGTTTCAAGTGCAACCTGAATGGCGTAACACGTTCACTTGGGTTTTTTTTTGTGTGCAGATCTAGAAGTTGTCACTAGAATTCCTGCGTTGTCACTAGAATTACTGCTGAAGTTCCACAAAGAAGAGAAACTGTGACCAGAGAAGGGAGACATCTCTGTTTTCAATTACAAAATCCTTCAGGAACAGCAGTATCAACCCTGTGCTGCATAAGTAGAAGCAATCAGCTCGTTGTGGGTTTTTCAGATGGCTACCTGTCACTGTGGAATATGAAAACTTTGAAGAGGGAGTAAGTAGGCCTTAACACTTGGCCATGCCTGGAGGTGTAGGGGTCTCACTTTTTTGCTTAAGGAATTATGATAATGTAAAGAGAACTTTTTCAGAGGCTGAAATTTTGAGCATAATCCTCTTCTGAAATAACTATGAAGTCATACACAGTTCTATCAGTAGTACTTGGTGAAAGTAGGAACTGTATGTATTTCAATGAAACAGATTTTTAGAAATTATTTTTTAGAACCAGTTACTGCAATTAGGGCATACATCAAAAGGCTTAAGTATGTTCATCATGTAATTTGGGTGATAATATTCTTTAAAATGCCCAGGATGGAACTAGTGAGACATGAAAAATCAGTAGCTGTTCTGTGCCTTAGAATATATTCTTTCTACATTTCAGCCATGACTAAAATAGGAGATTGACTCATTCCAAGGCAGATATGCATGTGAATGAAAGTTTGCCTGGAACACTTGGAGATGAGAATAAGGCACATGTAAATTTATAAGCAATACAAAAAGTAAGAGATGACTTTAAATCTGCCAAAGAGCAGTCTCACTTGAAATATTTGACCAAATTCAGATAGGGATTCACTTAAGTAAATCTTGGTCACACTAAAAACTATTGGATACATAAATATACAGTGGATGAGTAATTGTGAAGGTACAAACAAGGTTCAGAAACTTGAAAGAAAAATGCTTTACATAGTTCAAGTAAAGAAACAACTTCTGTTTGGTACTGTTTCAGATTTGTTCAGAAGACATACTACATTTTAAGTTCAGTATTGAAGCAGGCTACAACAGTAGGAAGTGTTTTGCCTGGCAGCTGAAGTGATCATTTATGTTCCTCCTCCTTAGTCAGAGGAGAACAATGAGGTGAAGAGCTCCAGAGCAGAGGATCAC
>NW_010166389.1:0-474 GCF_000695765.1 Mesitornis unicolor
GGGATTTGGTGCCGTTTGGGGCTGGTTTGGGGTATTTTGGGGTGGTCTGGGGGTGTTTTTGGGTATTTTGGGGTATTTGGGGGCATCTTGGGGTACTTGGGGCTATTGTAGGGTGTTTTGGGGTATTTTAGAGCGTTTGGGGATATTTTTTGGGTATTTTGGGGGTATTTTGGGGTAATTTGGGGTATTTGGGGCTGGTTTAGGGTGGTTTGGGGGTATTTTGGGCTGTTTTGGGGTGGATTTAGGGTATTTTGGGTATTTTGGGGGTGTTTTGGGCTGGTTTGGGAGCATTTGTTGGTATATTGGGGTATTTGGGGTTATTTTGGGGTGTTTGGGGCTATTTTTGGTATTTTGAGGGTACTTTGGGCTGTTTTGGGGAAATTTTTTGGGTATTTTGGGGGTATTTTGGGGTAATTTGGGGTATTTGGGGCTGGTTTAGGGTGGTTTGGGGGTATTTTGGGCTGTTTTGGGGTG
>NW_010166390.1:0-204 GCF_000695765.1 Mesitornis unicolor
AAAGATGGTGTCCCTGACCCTGGTGGTGGCCCTGACCATGGCAGTGTCCCCAGCCCCAGAAGTGGCCTTGTCCACAGTGGTGGCCCTGACCTCAGCAGTGGCCCCAGTCCCTGTGGTGGCCCCAAACATGACAGTGTCCCCCCACTCTAAAAGTGGCCCTGGCCCCCCATGGTGTCCCCCATTCTGTCAGTGTCCCCTGACCCT
>NW_010166391.1:0-326 GCF_000695765.1 Mesitornis unicolor
ATCTCCATCCCCAAAAAGCACCCATAGGTGCCCATCCTGTCTGCATCTCTATCCCCAAACCCACCTCTGGCAGCATCCATGGGTGCTCATTCCTCCCCTGCCATCGCCATCCTAAACCCATCCCCAAAAGCGACCCTGGGTGCTCAGCCCTTTTACATCTCCATCCCAAACCCACCCCAAAAAGCACCTCTGGGTGGGAGGGTGGCACTGCTCGCCCCGAAATCGGACCCTGGTGGCACCCCCGGGGGTGCAGCACCCATGAGTGCTCAGCCCCTCTGCATCTCCATCCCCAAAGAGCACCCATAGGTGCTCATCCTGTCTGCATC
>NW_010166391.1:519-737 GCF_000695765.1 Mesitornis unicolor
ATCGCCATCCCCAAAAGCGACCCTGGGTGCTCAGCCCTTTTACGTCTCCATCCCTAACCCATCTCAAAAAGCACCTCTGGGTGCTCAGCCACTCGGCATCTCCATCCTCAAACCTACCCCAAAGAGCACCCTGGGGTGCTCATCTCTTCTGCATCTCCATCCCCAAAAAAGCACCCACGGGTGCTCATTCCCTCCAGCATCTCCATCCTAAACCCACC
>NW_010166392.1:0-17749 GCF_000695765.1 Mesitornis unicolor
TCTGTGAATCTGTGATTCTGTGATTCTGTGAATACCCAAACAGCTCAGGAGCTATTTGTCCATTAGGGCTAACCTTGAGGTAGAAGCAGTAAGAGTCTTCAGAAAGAGGGAACTGGTGGCAGTGTTCATTTTGCTTCTCTGTAATTATAAATTCAGAATGACTGGGCCTGAGCCATTAGTTAATATGAGTGATTTATTGCATGATATAATAAAAATCTATGCAAAAGAAGACAGGTATTTCAGAAAGACCAGCTTGGGCATCTTGAATGGGAGCTCCCTGTCCTGAAAATAATTTTTTAAATAGTAGCTGAGGGAGACAAGGCTCCTTCTGATAACTTTTGTACTATTTCCATGCCTAGGGTGCTTGCCCATGAGAATGGTCTGGTTAGAGTAGATATAACAGGAATCTGTTCTCCAAAAAGAAAGTAGCTATAGAATGGCAAATTGATTTGACACCAATGCTAAATTTCTACTCAATCACAAGCAAGGTTTTACATCTATTCTCTATACAAAGCTAGCTGTTAATTTTTCCTATTCTTGCCTCATCTTATTGTGGTATGAAATAGCTTCTCATTACATAACTTCAGTATCCTAAGCCTGCCACATTTACTGTTTGCTGCCATAAGTCCTGATTCTCAATGAGAAATTGGTAACCTAGCTTCAGTTTATGTTACTGTCTGACCAATTTAGAGACTTATACATGATACCATGGATTCAACCTTTACTGTAAGAATATAATGACTCAGTTTGGGCCTAGGAGCCAGATAGCTAAATAGAATACATAGTATTAGAGCCTGGTACAGCAGGGAAAAAAAAAATCCATTTTGAAAGTTAAGAAAGGTCAGTTTGGAACAGAGGTGCCTGGAGTGTGGAAACACTTGCCTTGACCATTGACTTCACTCTGTCCTCATTTGAGAAGTAGCACTGTAGAGCCAGTACAGACAGAGAAAAGCACAGAAAGGTAAGATGGTGAGAGGAAAAGATGGAAGAGATGGACACTGGAAAAAGATTCTCAAGTCTCTTAACTGGTTGTTCCAGGCACTGGTGCAGGCTGTGGGCTAGAAAATGGCCGGTCCTGTGGGAAACCGGTGTTGTATCACTCTAAATATCTGAGATACCAGCTCTGAGTTATGCACTGGCTTTCCCTGTCTCCAGTCTTAGCAGGAGAGCAAAGAACCCCTCACTGTCCCCATCTTTGTCTCTGTGGAGATACTACCCACTAGCAGCTTTTAGTTTTGGAGTGCCTCTCTAGTACTGATGCAAGGCAGTCTCCTTCACATGATAAATATCTTCATAAGAAGCACTGGGGCAGAGCCTGTTTCACAGTTCAGGAGCATAGCTCTCTGGAACCAACTGCTTGGTGCTACCCTGCCTTCCCGAAAAATGCTCCAGCAAAGCTGTTGGAGGAGTTCAGCATGCTGGAGGGGAGCATCCTGAAGTGGTACTGTTCCATGTATTTAAAAAGTCACAGCATATCAAACTGCCCCAGCTGCAAGACAGGGTCCCATGCTGAGAAAATAAACCAGCATATGGCTCTAGCCATATGTATACCATTTTTATGATCAGTTTGTGACCCCTTCACTATTTTTCATAGATATTTGCAAATAAATTGTAGATGTCTCTCAGCCCCATTAACTTAACTGAAACTGTTGAATAAAAACGCTTCTGAAAATATTTTCAAGATTGGAGCACTCTTTCAAACAGCAGAGTTAAAACAGGAAATCTCTATTGTTTTCCTGCTATTGGCTATGTCTTTCAGCCTAGAATAAGCAACTGGCAAGAACAAACCTTTCATGTGTGAAAGGGCACCCCACTCCACTCTGCCAGTGACTGCCACTGGCTGCTAGTTGTGTAGCACCAGCAGAGCCAGGACAAGTTATTACAGTGTCTGCTTAACTATTAGGGAGTGATATAGTCCAACTGCTGTGGGACAGGAACGCCACTTCACCTCATCCTTTTAGGGTGGATGAAGGAATAAGGGCAGGTATGGCAACCCACAGTTCTATTTTGTCTTGGTACTAGGGTGCCTCTGGTAGAAGAGACACTTACTTTGTTGGCCTCAACTCTGAAGCAGCAGCAAGACTTTTTGCAAGGCCCCATGACAGGACTCAGAGAGGAAACGGCAGACAAAAAAGTCCTTTAGATTACATGTGGAAGTGCTGACATGCTTCCAAAAAGAAGGCGCTACATACATGAGCAATCTAGGCTAGTGACAACACCAATGATTAACAATGGGGTCTATATTCTGAATAATGACAACAGCTCTCTTTCAGCGCTTTATTAAAACTTCCTTTCTAGGTAAGTAACTGCTTCTCCTGATCAAAATTTCTGGAATATTAGCAGATACACAATGAAAGAAATAGTTTACTTCCACTTGACCTCGAGCCATCACATACTTTTACTAGGAAACTATCATCTTGTTGAGTGTATACAAACTCAGCATACTCTGTGCAAATTCTTTATTGAAACAATGAACAATTTACAAGCTGGATCACATTTCATTTTGCCACTTCAGCATGAACTGGTCTCTTTGTGGTTTACGGCCATGAACTATAAAATCGTAAGTTATTTAAATCAAAATACAGTGCTTCTCAAAGTAACACATTCATATTTGTCTTACATTTCTTGTAAAATCAAAAAGGATTTCAAAATAAATGAAACAGAACTTAAGATACTTTAGTGCAAGCATTTCCTTTGCATCTAAGAAGCTTTCAGTTGTCCCATTAAGTATGGCATACTTAAAAGGCCAACTCTTTAAAATAGCATGCTGCCAAGATATCCCATGAGAACTTTTAAAATTCGACACTGTTCACACTTTCCAGGATTAGGTGATCTGAACTAAACTGAACGTCAGAAAGCCTTGGTTATACATTACAGTACTTTTGTTAAAAGGTAACTGCAAATTGAAGGACTGACATAGCATATACATTAGAATAAAATAGGCACTGATTTTTAAAAAAGCAACATCTGCCCGTATATACCATTCTGCAAACCTTATGATTATACAGTAAGTTTTAAGCACAGGAGTGAACTGCTGTGCCTTACCTAATACCAATACATCTGCATGAGAATGCTGATCTATGGGTTCTTTTAATTTTTTTAAATTACAATCTCAAAAAAATGACTGAAGGTTCGGTTTCGTCACAAGCATACTCAGAGAACAAAAAGGATCAGCAGTAAACAAATGGTGCTTAAAAAGAAAATTATGATTACGTAGATAGTGAGTAGCATGTTCAAGTAGTGTGATTAATGTGGTCTTACATTTAGTGAAAAAACAATAGTAAGTGTAAAATTCAAATCCAACACTGATCTCTTGTGCTGCAGAAATCTAGTCATCTTGCAGGAAGTTTTGGCAAAAATATTTTTAAATAGTGTAAATATATTCTGCAATTCTCTTTTCCTTTCTAAGCCTGGTGGTGTATTCTTTATGCTTTTATTATGCAAATTCAGTTGTCCTGGATTTTCCAGATTCTGAGTGTTTTAAGAACCATTAGTATTTGGTGATATAATAAACAGAAAAATGTAACAAAAAGTGTGTGTAGTCAAATGAGGGGAACAGATCACTCTGATGTCTCTGAAGTGCTTACGGTGCATGAAAATACAAGGCAATGCAAATGGTAATGTTTTCTTAGGGCCATCATTAGTTTTGTATTTATTAATTGTGTTCTTACACCAAAAAATAGGCATTCCCTAAGAAATACTGCAATACAGAAATCTTTATAGCAGCACAGTCAGAAAGTTTTGAACAGGAAAGATGGATTTGCATCTTGATTCCCATCTGTCTCCAACAAATGAAGTGTCTGAAAGCATGTAAAAAGCTTAGGCTTACAGGTGGTATATAGGGGATACATAAAGATACTGAGCAGCACACATGAAAACAGAAAAAACCCAGAACCCAGAACCATTACAATCTGTAGTTTCTTCAGATACAGTGCTGTTTGGCTTTTATTTCAATAATGCCACAAAGCAAAACGTCCGAAAAATTAATAGCTGACTGGCTGGACCAGTCTAGCCTGTAAACTCTCAGTTCTGAGTGAGTCCAGCTCCAGCAAAGTCAAGGTTCTCTTTGACCTTGCAACAGCAGGGATTCAACACTACACCTATTACATGCATTTAATCCAAATAAATGTTGCTCATAAGTGGTTTCCAATGTACGTTTGTGTGTGCTTCAGATATATGCTCTTTGTGGGCAACCTCTGGAAGAAAACATAATTTGTATCTTCAAGGAACTTTACACAGAGATACTGAAGAAAACCATGGAGACTGTTTGGGCTCAAATATTTCTCAATAAATAAATAATAAACAGACTGGAGGACAGCCTGAGGACAGCAGTCAGGATCAGAACTGCTTGGTACTAATCACTGTATGAAGGGGTCTGGTCTCGACTGTAAAAAGTTCATAATTTAAAAAAACCCATTACAATTAAAATACTGTGGTTTAATAAATAATTTTGAAACTTTTAAAAATTTTAAAAGTGTAATTGAAAAGTTATTTTTATGCTTTCAAGGAGAACATCTGTGCTAATCTGTGCAATCTTAGTTGGGCATCAGGCAGGTAACTTTAGAATGCACAAGCATTACTTGTAAATGCAGGACAGGCAGAAAAAAAATCAGTGCCTCTTATCAGGAAGTAAAGGTGAATAAAAGAATTTAGTGCAAGTTCCTACTTTTTGTTTCTGCCCTTGTTCTTTTCATACCAGGAGCAAATTGAATAACGCAAAAAACTGATGTGAACACTAAAGAGAAACATACGTTAGACTCAGACAAGAAGTTGTTTGTATCAGCAGTATTTTCAGCCACACTGGTCAGAAGTGAGGTTCTTTATGGTAGTCTCTTAATCTACCCTTTCCAGTCACATTCCTAATAGGACTTGGCCCTTGCATGTTTCCTTTTGGGCATGCGCAGATGCATTTTGTATAGATGCCTGCCACTGTGCTGAGCACAAACAGATGTTAGGTAATTAAATGCTGTCATTTTCAAAAGTCGGTGGCAAAATCTGAAGTTCGTTGTAGAACATACTGGGTTTTTTAATAACCATAGAAAGGTAAATAGGGAGCCCTCTCTGCATCACCTATGTAAGTCACGAAGTGTTCCTGTGTTACACTGTTAGTGAAGCTCTGCACTTTAACATGGAAAAGTTCTGTGAGAGACTGAAAGAGTTAATGTCTCAAACATTGCGGCAGGACAGGTCTTGCATAATAAAACCTGCAGGTTCTGCTCTGCAAAAATAAGAAAAGTGCAGGAAGCAGGGGACGGGGGCCTTTCCCAGGACTCAGATGGGCAGTTCTAACGTGGGGAGGGGGCTCACAACTACCCCCACCCCCCGCCAAGATGGCGCCTGCGCAGCAGCCTTGAGGGCCTGGACTGTAGAAAATGCACTGGCCCAGGGAGACGTGTGCGCGCCCACCACGAGCTCACCACTGGAGGATTGCCCTGCTGTCGTCATCATCGAGATCCAAGGGTGGTGATGTTTTTCCTTATCTTTTTCCTGTCACGCTTTTCTTTCAAAAGGCACCCACAAGAACCCACGCTACCAATCGCCTTTACGTTTTCCAAATTCAAATTGTTCACATTAAAATGTTTAATTGATCGTTTGGTGTCGACTCAATTTAGTTTGAGGGAATTTACAGAACTTTAGTTGCTCTCCTCCCGCTTCTGAGGTGGGATGGACAAGTTCACATAAAACCTCAGTACATTGTCAAGGGTTTTTTTAGATAGCTGCAACATTTACTTCGTTTGGTCTCAATTACCCGTGCAGTTAAGATACCTTATTGCTACCCATGGATACCTTATGTAAATGTGTCTACCTCAATAAAATGTCCAGTGAGCCATCGATGCATCATCTCCCCATAGGCCTAGGTGACTTCTTTGTCTGCAATATAGTTGATTTCAGATTTATTTCAATTATCTATACTTATGTTACAGTCCTCCTTTAAAACTGTAAGCTGATAGTTTGTTCATTAGTTCCAAATTAAATGTGTGTCAGGTAATGAAGTACTATACTATCAATTGTACACAAACTCCTCCTTTTAAGTGCTTGCTTTCCAGGCTCACTCTGGAGAAGGTCCTTTTTACTGTCTATCTGCAATAGAAATTATCACTCCCCTTCCACTCCTGGCATTTCCTGGCATAAATGTTGATCCTTTTTAATGTCATAATCACTGCGATCATTAAAGCTTTACTGGGGTAGAGTCACATGTACTCAAGTAGTGAACATCCTACATAAGTAGGAGGTTCTTAAAATACCAAAGCAGTTATAACAGAGTAAACGCTTGGTGTGATCGTCATTATTATTTCACAGGACACTTGACTGTAATTTATTTTTTTTTAGTTTGGATAATACACTCTCAAACTTATGCTTATAGATGATTTTAGGCTTGATCTTCAGAATATGAATCTGCAGAAAAATTGTAAAAGGGTTTTCTGCCATTTCAGCCTTGTCATCAGCAGATTACTATCATTTGCAGAACTGTTAAGGAACCTGTGTATCTGCTGGTAAGGGAGTGCATACTTACTCCCACCAAATTATTACAAAACAATTACATCTTGCATATTTGCAGGTGTTTTCCATATAAACTTCTGGCAGGGTAAAAATGGTCAAATATATGCAAAAAAAAAAAGGACAGATCTGTTGGATTGCAATTTTCTGTAAGATGTTTACGGGCTTTCCCAACTGTAAACTACAGCACAAAGTTGTTTCTCAGTGTGGAAAAAAACAATTGTTGGCATCTTCTTTCCATGAAAAAGGGAAAACTATTTCCCATGTGCCTAAGCAGTGTGGTCTCAAATGAAATGGAAACATTTTAACTTTCTTTAATAGCCCTCTAAATCATAATGCAGCTGAGCAAATAGGCTTTGTAAATGGGATCTATTAGGATTTTATTTGGCTACTGGAGTGCTGCCTCTTGGGCAATATTTCAAATTCACAAGATAATATTTGCAAAAATGCAATGGATGGAAATAATGAGACTGAAGGAGGAATTCGAAAACCAGTTTTATGTTTTGTAATTTCAAGTGTCCTACATCAAAGACTACCAGTGACTTCCAGGAGGCCACCACAGGTGACTTCAGCCTAGAAAATGCTGAGGTAAATGTTTCTTGGAAATACTCCTAATTGAAAAAAATCATATTAATGTAATAGCAATTACTCTGCCATACATCATAGTAAACTAAAGTCAAACTGAGAAAAAAGTGCCAAAATAATCCATATACGTGCTTTTGCAATGATAGTCTCCAGGTAAGGCTTAGCGGCAAGTACAATATGTATTTTTAAAAGAGCTCCACCTGATTTTCCTGCTATGCATAGATTCAGGAGTAATTATCATACATGGCTTTCATATATAACGCATGTATTTTTGTAATTTGCCAATGCTGTATCATCAGAACTGAGTTCAACAGAAGGCTCAGGAGGGGGCTCTGCAGGAAGTGCTGGTGTTTGAGGAGTATCGTCTTCCTTGGTGTCCAAATGCATGCTTTCTTGTGATTGACCGTCCATGCAGTCCTTTCTGGACAATGGGTGAACCGACACTTTTATTGCAATATGTTGAGGTGGCTCGTGCAGTGATGATGCGTCAGAGTCAGCTGTGGGAGAGTCACTGCGCTTTAAAGCATTTGGGATCATATACAGCTCATCTGTTTCGGTGGTTTCCTGGCCTTCTGCTGTCTGCCGTACAAAATTCTGTCCTTGCTCCTCCAGGCCAACAACCTCCATAATTTCTTCCATTATAGTCCTGCAGTTCATGATAAGAGGTGGCAAAGGTACGCTCCGAGCAAGCTCTTCAATGTAGCGGGCAAACTCCATGGTCTTGAACTGGGTTACTTTGGCAAGTTCGAGCGTTTTGGCTGAAGTGATAATTGGGATACGCTTTGCAATCTCAAAGGCTTTCTGGAGTTTCTCTGCCCCTTCTGTTCTGAAGAAATCATTGATTGCTTTCTCTGTTTTCTTCAGATGACTGCTCATCATACATAACCGAGTAATGTTCAGTATCATAACAATGGTAAAAGCTACAAGGCAGACAATCATGTAGTATATTCCCATATCTCCGGAGGTAAAAACAACCCTTAGTGTCACAGTATTGTTAACACTGCCATACATATTAGATGCGACACACGTGTATTTACCTCTGTCTTCAAAAGACACGCTGGTAACGTTTAGAAGCCCATTGTCAAGAAACCACCATTTTCCTGCTGGAAAGGAGACAGAGTAACTAGTTAGAAGTGATTTGCTCACATTAGCAGCATAGTCTTAAACATCAGTTTTGTCAAACTGGCTTCAGATTTTGGAAGAAGGAAATAATGTTCACAAGAAGAATGAAAATTTACCATCATAAAGGCCTGTCTGTCCCTGAGATTCTAGCTGTGTTACTAACATTAACTGTGAATAGTTGGATCATGCCCTAAGAGAGTTTCATTAAAAAAGTTAATAAGCATGACATCTATCACATTCCTATAGTTACAAGGACTACTTACCCCAAAGAACTTCTCAAACACATGACACACTTCCTCAAAGAACACTAACAATGGGACTGTGAGGCAGAAAAACCTGCTAAGCCCTTCTTGTTTTGTTCCCTGATAATGCATTTTCTTGCAATTTTGTTGGTTTTGGTGTTCTGTTACAGTATCTCATATAAATCTGATAATGTAAACTTTAAAAACCCTAAATATTCAGATATCATATACTACACTGCCTGCCCTCTGAGGTGTTCAGAATCTAATTTTAAAGTATGACTTTCAAAAAAGGGAAATAGGACAGGATGAGTAAGATGAAAGGGAACGAGAAGCAACATAACCAATTAAGAGAACATCTTGTTTACCAGTATGAACTCCTGTGCACTATGACGGAACTTCTTTTACTTTTAAAAGTAATTTCTATCAGTGTAATATAATGGATATCTGTGGTCACTGAATGTAATTGTACATGTACAATTCATATCCTTTTAACCTGGCACAACAGAACAATTCAGCTATTAAACTGAGTTTGAAATAACATGTTAAAATCCAGTGCTTGTATCACTGCTAAAGTGATTCGAGATTCAGCTTGTTACAGTGTTTGCCATTATGTATTGGTAGTGAATTAGATTTATAGTTCCCCAAGTGAGCTTTATTTTTATTCAAATATCACTACCATTTAAGAACTGAGGATATGTATTTTTTGCTTTATTCAGTGTGATATGACTTAATAAACTGCAACTTTGCTATAAAAAACATGATTCAACTCCAGTAGGAAAGCCTGGTGTCAATTCTTTCCTTCATGAAAACCCACCCCTGGAAGTGTTCATGTGGAGTGAACAGCCAGAAAGTGTTAAGCATGCCTCTGTGCCTCCTGAATATGTCCTACACGGAGATGTCATACAGAAGATTTCCTTTTAGAACAGTGACATAGGCTGACATAAGCCAACAAGATCATCTAATGCATACTGCTGCTCAGAGGCAGACTCAACTGTTTTCAGTCTCTGTAACACAATCCTAAGCCATACCTGACAGGTATGCTGAAGGCAGTAATGGAATTTCAGGTGTTCACCTATCTTTACTAACAAGTTGTTTTTCCCTAAACCTAACCAACTGCAATTTAAGTCTCTTACGGCAGCTGAGCAAAGACACAGAATCTGCGAGCAGAGGACTAAACCAGTAAAAAACCACTGTGCAATTCATGTAAATCATAAGGCAAGGATTGCACTTCTGCCACGGGTTGGTATATAACTTGCTTCTACATTTATTTTATTGTTTTCATGGAAGTTCTTTCATTGTTAAAAAGATTATTTTATTTTTTTACTTTATTTCTTTCAAGGAAGAGTCAGTGGGCAATTCTGAAACTCATTAGTCAAAAAAGCCTTTAATTCTGAGTAGTTATGGGCTTTTACAATTTTCAAAGTTTTTCTAATTAAACATGGCTTATCCCAACTGGATTTTTTACATTATCTCCAGTAGAAGCCTATGTAGAAGATATTCCTACAAGATCCTTGCCTCAGTTCCTCTACGGACAGTTCTTAATTACATCTTTTTATCCTCTTACTTAGAATTTTTAACTTATTTTTAACACTATTTTTGCCCTAGCTTAATTCTTGAAAACAGCTGAATCAGTTTGCCTGAAATTAAAAAATACAGAATAAATAAAAAGCTCAGTCTAAAGCAGACCTTCACATAAAAAAAAAAATCACTCCAATCTGCTGAAGTTAGGCAAATTGAGATGAAAACTCTCTTACAGAGGAATTGTCAGCATCTGTAACAGATGATACTTCTTTCTCCACCTCTAGTATAAGAAAAAATAGAGTACTGGCTGCTCAGTATTTGTTTGAATTGCAATGTTGGCAAAGTAGGTCTTTATTAATTGTCAAATAACAAGATGCCTTGCTGATGTATCCTGGCTCCAGCTGTTAAAAATGACATAATGGCATTGAACTGTGACTCAATGACTGTGTCTGTGCCAGTGGATCCTGGCAGATAGTACAAGCCCAATGAGAAAACAATGATTAGAAAAGGTATCATTGCTGGGTTGTGATAACAATTCAATGCCATGCTCAGCATAACTATATACATAGTAAAGAAAGGTCTTGTGCTAGGAAGACAGTTTTTTAAAAGAGCAAGTGCACCGTTGAAAGTCTAAGTTAAAGTGATGTTGTTCTAATACTACATCTGTTAATTTTTTCTGATTTGCTCAAAGCTTTTGCTTACCTACCTAAGTATTTGTGTTAGCAGCTACCTCTCTCAGTTGACTATACAAAGACCTATAGTTAGATGCCTAACTAAAAGGGAAAATTTCTGTTAGTGAGCCTTAGGAAAACACTCTAGCACACTAATCACAGCATGTTGCCATGACCACACAAATTATATCTGAAAGTCCACTTACTAGCTCAAGTAGTTCCTTTCTCTAGCTTTATTCAGAAACTGCTAAAATACTGTAATGTAAAATGTAACCAGTTATGCAGTATGCTTTTACAGATACACTATGCTGTTGCACATCCAGCTGGGTAAATCATTACTCACGTCATAGCAGAGTCCTCCCTCAGGACAGCTATTAGTTAGGCAAACTGTATTGCATTTAGTATGAATAACTAAGAGTTTATTTCACCATGCTCTGAACAAAGCAGTCAGTATGGAAGGATTACGTGTGCAAAACACCTTCCATTACCCACCCCCCCCGCCCAAAACTTATCCTAGATGTGTAATTAAGGTCTCTGGCCAATGCAACTGAAGAGTATTAACTAAAGCCAGGAAGGCTCAAACTTGGCTTGTCCTTCTGACTGCTGCCCTACATAGATTTTTCTGTTGGTCATTCAGGACATCTCCTGTTTCTCACACTCCCATGCCACTATGCATAAAGGCAGGAGGAGTACACAGCTAACATAGTTAACTGTGTTGAATTCATGGCAACAAACTATTCTCGCATGTCAAGAGAAACCTCCTTTGAGTTGGAAAATAGGTTTTTAGTCGTCTTTGGTGCCAGAAAAGAACAAAAGAGGACAGAATGGGAAATAGGATCAAACCCAAAGTCTTCCAATGAACACAAGCCTGTCTACACCTTCTGTTAAGTGTTTTACCTTCTTGCTAGGTGTTGCTATAATTAACACATTAAAAAATGTTACTGTTTTCTTCCAAGGTACACACAAGAAATTTATGTCTGCCACGGGGCTCTCTTATGTTTTCACACAGGAAAATATCACAGTCATTCTATCACAGGCCATTAAATTCAGGTTTTAATGAACCTGCTGAAATCAGAAGCATCTCTGGACAAGGCTACATCAGTGAGCTCTTACCTTTATTCTCCTCCTCTTGGAGCAGGTGGCCATTGGAATTGTACCATCTGTAACGTGGACTGGGACTACCTTGGACATTGCAGTCGATCAAGGCACTACTTCCCTCCTTGACTATTATATGGTCGATGCGGGAGATCACCACAGGCACAGATCCCATGTTCATGTCAGTGCGGTTGAAAGTGCTGTTAGTCACATCCTCAGCAGTCGTCAAAGCTGCTAATAAGATGACAAGGTGTGGGGTAGGCAGAAAGTACAAAAAGTGGTGGCTGTTCGGTATGTTCATTTTCCTTCAGTGCTATATGCAACTGGCTGGGAACTGGGATAGGTTCTGTTGAACGCAGGCCTTTGAGGTGAGGAGGTCACAGGAGAGTTCTGCTTCGATCTGTGCAATTTTATGTTTAGAATATCCTATAAAATATATAAATAAGTACAATGAGATGGCATATATAAACAATCCATTGGATGTGATCTTTAAAACAGTGACACATCCATTATCATCAGCTCAGCGTCTTATCTAAATGCTAATGTTATCACAGTCCTTATACTTACTGGAAAAAGATGAATACATTTTCCTTACAATGGTGGTGTTCAGAGTGGCAGGCGTGGGAGGCGGCTTTTATCACCTAGACATTTAGCAGCAATTTAGCTACAGCAGCAGCTACAGTTTTATGCCAAAAATCTACAGATTTTTCTATTTTTTTTAACATTTGCAAAACCAACAGGAAAAACAAAGGTACAGGACGTTGAAGCTGTCACTACCAGTTCAGTGCTGCAGCTCTGTCACGTGCATGGTCTTCAGTGAATTGTGGAACATGGTGTAAGAAAGAATTGCTCCAGGAAAGGTTTCTGGAGCTGATGTTGGAATCCTTAATATACACAATTTTGTCCAAATACAATATAGCACATGCAGTAAAACATCTCAGACCATTCACTTTTCTTAAGGTACTGCATTTAAGTTTTCTGAGATAAAAACATAGAATGGAGTAGTATCCTTCCTCCTTGAAAGAAGATATTTAGTACTTGATAAAGTCATTTAAATATAATTTTTAGAAAGAAAAAATACTTGCTAGTGACATAAGTATGAGTAAGGTTTCTTTGAGATACAAAGGAAGTTGAGACTTTTCCATTCCTTATGTGGAATTAAGCATTTTTGCCTGTATACTTTTTGCACACTTTTGCTATAGTATTTTCTCTCAACTAATCATCTACAATGAGCCCTTTCTTAAACAGTTTGTAGACAGAGGAGAGAGGGTTTACAAATGTGCTCTCTATTGGCCTTATTATGCCACTGAACACAACTGGCATTCAGTACTGACTGAGGGCACAATGTTGGCCTCAAAATGAGCACCTTTGGAAATTTCACTCAAAGTCTAAGGGCTACAAATGATGTTAAAATCACATCAGAGTATCTAACTAGCTTGGTTTTATTAATGTGTTTCTAAGGTAAATAACCGAAACTTAGTGAAATTTATTATTTAGAAGAGTCTATATGGAATCCAAATAAAACAAAGTTTCACCAAATGAACCTTTCACTCTCAAAACTGTTTACATTTTATTAAAGATCTGGTTGACACCATGGTAACTCATCTACCTTGACATGGAAAATGGCTGCTGACAAGGTTAGGGCAGTTCCATTTATAAAGAAAACACTAAAATAAAACCAACCAAACAATCCCTTTCCCTCTTTTGTTATTTATTCAAAAAGGAAAGAAAACAACATTATTGTCTTTCTCTGGCAATACTTGACTTAGGTTGTTTGAACTTTGTTTCATACAAATAGATACAATTGTTATTAAAAGAGCAAAATAGTTCCCTCCATTTTACAGGACAAATTATTACTAGAAATGACAAACTATATTTTTTCAGATAAGCTGTACACATTGTGTGGATGCCTGTCACAACTCCAAGCCTGCCTTCATTTTTTGTCTGTTTTTCTAACTATTGAATGTGGAAATACTTGCCTTGAAGAGCCAGAATAGTTTTAAACTTTAATATGCAAATCTCATTCGTCATATAAAGCTAGATAAACAATGACTTCAGAAATCCATTTCCAATTATGCAAAGTGCTTTTTTGTATAGGTACAGCCTGTCTGAATCTGCACTTTGGAAAAAATCCTTCAGTTCTGCCTATTCATTTCAGTAACTATTTACATTTCATTTCTACTACTCCATTAACTTTGGAGACAGCCATTCTTTATGATTACACATATTCACTTTATAAAATGTTTCTGTACAGTGTTGTAGATCTGCATTGCGCCATACAGAAAAGCCAAAAGACACGTCACGCTTCCTGGCAAAGGAGCAGGATCAAAGGCTGGCTGGATTAAGACAATGGGAAGGGCAAAAGAACACCATTAATTGATTAAGCTTTGTGTTGCTAATTACCGGCTGTGACTTGTTATTATTGTAGTTGAGCTTACCTTATTTTTTTGATGGCAGCAAAATCAGTAGCAATCAAAAAAAGTGTTTAGCTTGGAAAGCAATTTGCATTCCAGAAGGAAATGAAATAGCACCACCCCAATGGGTGAACAGAAAACTTGTATGGAAGGACCTGCAGTGTACTGAAAAGATCAAGTGGCCCACTGAATCCCTACAGCACAGGGATGCTGTGGATGGATGTTTGGAAAGTGTGTGATGGCAGTAACAATGTGTGGTGTGCCTGTTTTGTATGCTTACCTGTGTTTAACGTAGATCATATGAAAGCAAAAACTGTTACCTTTGTGTAGTGATAACAAATATGACTGGTTCTTAACATGGTCAAAGGGCCAATTATTTGTCTGAAAATAATAGTGACTCCCTCACTCTGGCACAGAATTCAATCATAAATAGCTGCAGTAAACCTCAAGAAATAGAGCCGAATAATTTACGTCTACTATAGGAAATTCATGCCTACTCATGTCACTCCTGGGAATGTACTTTCCCATGTATGTTCCTGGAATGAAGAATATTAAGAAAACACTTAATACCTCTGCAGATGCATTTCTGTTTGAAATAAATACAGTTTGATGGCTAGTATGAGGAATAACCGGTCAGCAGGTTTAAAGCAGAATGTTTGGAAACAGTGGCTGCTGCTTTCACGTGCCAGCCAGGGATGTGCTTTTAATGAACACTTGAGTATGTTTGAGAAGTTAGGGAGAGACCTCTCTGAAGAATGGTGTTCCAAGATGCAAGTTTAGACAAATGTTCCCAAGGCAACTAGGAAGTGATAGGGAATTTTTTCTTTGGTGTGCATCCTCTGCAGTGTTAGCGGGGAACAAAAAAATGGAAGAAACCAAAGAAAGTTTTCTTGCCTCACCTAACATAAGAAAGTTAAAGGGTGGCCATGTAGGGACCTGCATGTCCAGGACCCTCTGCTAACCTGTTGGGCAAGACCAAAAAAGCTGAAGTAAGGTTAGGAAAGCAGGAAGAAGCAAAAGGAGAGAACTGAAAGGGTAGAAAATGTGCTCACACCAGACTGTGGTGCAAGGGGAGATTTCCTGAGAGTTTCTGTCCTACTGCTTTGCTGTAGGCACAATAGCAGCATGAGGATATCGGGGAAAACAAACCTGAGAGCCAGCTGCTTTGTTAAACGTAAGTGATGCAATGGGTTATGATTCAATCACACAACTAAGGAGACCAGAATAGGACTGCTTAGTGATGTCTGCCCACTTCCAGCAAAGAAGCAAGTGAATTCAAAATATCAGAGAAGTGGGCACTATGCTCTCACCCTGGATCTTGGCCATGAGTGGCAGTAATTAGCTGTGGCCCATGATAAATGTGAAGGGAGCCAAAACTGTAACCTTTTAATCTTGAGAGGGCAGCTGCAGGGTGGTGGTGTTACTCCGAACTATGTGAAAGAGGCACAGAAACTGAGGTTAAAACTTCTCTGTCCAAAATCAAGCATCATTCTAAAGAGAAGACACTTCCAGCTCAGACTGGCTGGGAACATTAATCACTCAGAGACATGTTCTGATCGACCATTTATTTTTTCATGTCACAGATGACTTCACTTCCCAGTGTTACTGCCACCTAAGAAAATGACTGTGGGTGAGGGGCCACCTTTGTAAGTACTGCATTTGTGCAGAACAACATGATGGCAGAGCACAAAAGAACAGAAAAGAAGGGCAGTGATGCATACCTTTTCCTGGCTTCCTCACTTCTGTGAGACTGGCCTGTTCTTGTTCTTGGAATAATGTGTAATCCTATTAACTGTGAGATTATTCAATACAGAAGTGAAGCACAAGAAGCCAGCTTATTGTATAATCCATAAATTATGTTCCTATAGCTTTACTGTCCCAGTGCAATCTTACTTGGCTTGTAAGTGATTGTGAAAATTACATACTTTTCATTCTAATTCTCATTTGTCTATAAGTATCAAGGCTGATGCTACAGAAAAAAAATTAAAGCTAATTCTTTATTATTTAAAAACTACTTACTACTTTTCCTAGTTTCTGTGGGCAATGCCTTTTACAAAGTGGGCAAAAGTAGAAGTTAATAGGTTTTACTGCAACAGAAAAGCAAATGAAGGAACTTGCACCATACGGAAGGTGGCTGCCAGTTCATAAGCTTAAGAATGAAAACCATCTACTGAAAAGGTTAAGTTATTAGGGTCCAAAACAGACAGATGAAGAGAAATGTTGCTCATTTACAACTAGCAGAAACTTTCTGACTTACTTTTCTAGTCAATAAAATATTACGGCTTGGTTCCAAAAGAGCTGCTCTGTTCATTCTCTTTGGGAGGATGTCAGTCCTTCGTAACTTCATGGTTTCTCCTTCCCTGGCTGTGTTGAATAGGTGGCGCACCGGTGGTGTTTGTAAGATGAAGAGTTTCCATCTGCACATCCAGACTGGGGCTTCCCAACAGCAGCTCCCAACTATGTGCATGTTTCAGTCTCTTCAGCTTCTTTCAGCTGCCTTACATAAGAGGTAATTACAATTATAAATTATAAATTCTCTTTAACATGTAGAGAGGACTTCTTTCTAGCCTAGGCTAACTAATGAAACATCACCTATTTGGGCCATCTGCAATAGTGAACATTAGGTTTTCCCCCCATGCAAATAGTCAGACTCTGAAGTTCATGGGTTATTATCTACTGATAGATGTAGCTTCTTGATGCTAGAGAATTGACAGTTGTCATGAATCTAATCTTGAAATAGAATAAAGCAGTAATAAGTCAGACTCAAAGACAGGCTAAGATAACCTTTTCAGACTACTGACTTCAGAGGGTAGATGAGTAAAAATATACACAGTATTGAATGGTGTAAAGACAGTTGAGGCATATGTTTTTACTGCTTCTCATAATACTAAAATGAGACCAATTTAAGTGAAACTGAGGTGGAAGATGGGGCAGTGGGAGGAAAGAGATGGAAGTTTTTTGATTAACAATGACGAGATTGCAATTTCTTGACACAAGATAAAATAAGGGCTGGGAATTCAGGATGATTCAGGAGAGACTGTATATAATTTATCTGTGCAGGTTCATAGAATATGATGGTTTATGCAGAATGTGGGGACTTAACTGTCTCCTGTGTACACTTTGTCCTCTAAGTATATGGCCCTGGGCAGCAAACAAGAATGGTGAGTAGTATAGCAACTTGAAGTCCTTTCTTAGGACTCCTGCCAAATGAAATTATAATAAAGACACCTATAAATTGATTTTATGTTTTGTAGGCACTGATAAGCTGCCTACGTTCATCAGTTTGTTTTGTAAGGTGACAAGTCATAAATACCAAAAGAAAGAAAATGGAAAAATCAAGGTTAATAGCTTACTCTACCATTAATGGAAGAAACAGAGGAAAATTTCTGGAGTATTTTCTAAAGTTACATTGTTCTGAACGCATCCAATTCTGTAGGGTGTAAAAGAACAAAGTTAACAACTGTGAAGACTCAACCCTCCATTTTAGAGTTCCATAGTTTATCAAGGAACTCCATCAAGAAAGCACTCAGTAATAAGGTGATTCCACACTTCATATGTGTACTCAAAAACAAATGTTATATCCAGACTTTTGGTGTAGGGC
>NW_010166392.1:17780-22255 GCF_000695765.1 Mesitornis unicolor
AGAAGTACATGCCATTCTATTCAGCAGTGGTACAATGAAGGAGTTCTTCAAGTTGCCTTTACAAACATGTAAATATTTTAGAATATTTTTACTGTAAATTTCACCTCAGTTCTGTTCCTCTCTATCCTACTTCATGTCCCACTATTGCAAAAGTAGGCAGTATATGGTGTCCTAGCGACGTTTAAGACCTCTTTCACTTTAAATATTTGAATGGTCCCATTAATTTAACCATGTCTTTGAATGCTATGGTATGTGCTCCCCTCATGCAAACAAATTCTGAGAAGACTGTAATTCATTAACGTAGAAATGAACCGATGAAGGCTGTTAATTACTGGGGAGATAATTTAAAAGTACCTCAAGAAAGCCAAACCCCTGAAAAGTTCCCTTTTGATGTTGCAGCTCCTGTAATCGCAGCATCTCTGCTGTACCAAATCAACGTTTTGCAAAATATACTGAAGTAATGAAAACACTCGGGCAACCTGGATGCTTAACTTTTCATTAAATAAGTTGTAGTTTATATGACCATATTGATGTGGACTGAGTGATTTAAGTGTCCTTTCCTGGAGGTATTTTAATGACTGCAGTAAAAACAAAGCAAACTTTTGTATTTAGTGGAGAAGCTTGCTGTTTTTAATCAAGATAGGTACTATAGGAGAAATGTCCTACTGAGATGTGGGCTATGCAGATTGCAAAGCAGAATCAGCCCTATTGGTAGTAGAGACTTTTTAAGGCTCAGCTTATCTTTGATTAGGTATGCACCCTTTACAGGATTTTTAATCTTGGAGGCTGGACAATTACCACTCTATATAGTTTTGTATACAAAGCTATTATTCCAGAAACATCTGTATGGCTTTAAGAGACACTTGCTTGATTCCTTGCAAACTTTCAGCATAGCTGCTGTTTTGCTGTTGCAGTAAATGCAGATGGATCAGTGTTCCTTTTGTTGAGAAACGAAGAACAAAGATGCACAGAGAATCTCTCCTACACTTCCACATACATCTGAGCGCTGCTTGGCCTCACCAAGTTTTACGTATCTTGCATTTTCTTTACTCACCTCTTATCTTTTATTTATACCAGCATTCTGTAAGCATTATTCTGCCAACAGTTTAAATAACCGGTCAGCAAATATGCAGATCTCATATGCTCTTGGCATGGCTTATGTGACCCTGCTAAGAACATAGCAATGCAGAATCTGACCCAATTCACTTCCTTCCACTTCCTCTTGAGCTGTGTTTGCCAAAGCTAACCATCCTTTAAGCACATCTTATTTTCTTTTTCCAAATGAAGAAGAAAAACTCCAGATGTAGGATATTCAAACAAGACATAAAATTGAAAATTAATTTTTGTTTAAATACAGGTATGAAGGGCTTTGCTTCTATTTAAATTTTAAATTTTGTATATGTTTTGAATGTTTTCAATGCACTGACATAGTTTTCATTATACTGTTTTAACAAAATGCTCCCATTTTAGTTGAAATATAAAAGAGAAAAAAATAAAACAGACTTCAGTATGACTAATTCTTCTCTATTCCTATAGAACTGCAAGATGAATATAACTCTTAATGACCGGCTTTCACATTTATTGGTTTATAGGATACAGAGAAAAGAGGTTACACGTGGATGCTGTGATTAGGACAGGATTAACCTTGTCAGAGGAGGAATTTAAAGGAGACTAACCATTCATGACTGATTGCAATAGAAAAGGATCAATTCAGGTTAAAAGTGCCTGTACCTATTTCCTCCACAAGTTAAAGGTTTGTCCTGCACCACACAGCAAATTAAGTGATGCTTGTACAAAAATGTGATCAATTCAGCCCTTTCCAAGCACGTCTGTATAAAGCCATGTATATGCAATACTTTAGCTGGAAGGCCTCAAGAGTTTACTAAAGAAGCTCTATAACTTCAGATTTTTGTGCCAGTCATTTCTATGTTGTATTGAAAGACATAACAATAAAGTAATGTAAGTTACTCAGCATCCAGTATTGTTGGTAGGACTGTGTACCACACAGTCACGTGCGTATGATTCGGGACTGCACACACACAGCAGCGTAGTTGCAGCGCCATATATGTGTGCTGGCCCTGCATGACTTAAAAATATCAGCAGATATCTTTTCTTGGTATAAAATTCTCAGAGCAGCAGAACCATGTCAATTAAAGTGTTAAGTCTGGGCTTATGTGTTGTGTCTCTCTTTCAAAATAAGATAATTACACACATGTACAGAGTTTCATATTTCTGATAAACAGGTGCTACTCATGGTAATTACTTTTGCTCATAAATAAGAGAATCCACTACCATAATTTCTTAAATAGCTAAATCAAAATCACTAAATCTGTGTGAATACCTCTATCTTGACACAAATAGGTACAAGTTTTGCCTGCCCTTCGCAGCCTGGCAGCCTTTTATCCTGGCAGATAAAAGGTATGGTGCTCTAAAATGCTGCTACAAATGATTTTAATAATAATAATTGGTGAAAAGTAATAGCATCTCTATTGTCTTGGAAATTATGTTTCTAAGATGGGTCTATATGCAGACAGAAAATGCCACTGTTTTAGTTAATGGAGCTAAAAAAATCAAGGCAAGGAGAGGTTTGTAAAGGCACAAAAGTCTGCATGGATGGACAGCAGATTAGAATCACGGAAATGAAGCATACAGGAGCTTGGTTTTACACCACAATCTTCTGGTGACATGTTAATATGGTCCAGGATATCTCAAAGTAGGATTGTAGGTGTTTGTGCCTGCAAAAAACTTCTTGTAAAGGTGGAACTTGCTGACAAAGACCCTGTGCAGGATCAGTACAGGTCACTTAGCTCCAGGGAAGGCCACTCTCCCTGTTATACGTTACATCCGTATGTAATGTACATACGTTACACTGGTAACTGGTGCCTTACACTGGCAAGAAGTTCAAACCATAAAAGAAATGCCAGTCCCCAGATAGCAAACTTTCTAGGCAAGAACTGAAACGGAAATTGGTTTTGTGCCATTTAAATAATTCCCCAGCACTCATACCATTGCGTCACAAACATGACTGTCTCCTAAATTGTATGGGGGTGGCTTTGCATACATCTGTTGGTTGGTTTTGCTTGTTTTTTGTTTATTCCCTGATTTAAGTGATGAATACAGTTTAATCAGGCTCCTGTGCTGACTCCATCTACCTCCTCCCCATTAGAGAAGAACCTGTCTAATTGCAGGGAGGCAAGGGGGATTGGTCAGGGAGGTAACTAGAGTTGTACAACATAGATCACTTCAGAATTCCCTGCCATACTCCCACCATGTGTTAATTGTTTTAAGAGCGGCTGATTTTCTCTCTTAAACTTTCAGGATGGCAAACATGCCTTTGACAAATACCACATATCCCTGTATTAAAGTAGTAGGAAGAAAGCCTTTGTTTTGGTGAATATTCTGCTGTTTGTCGAGGCCTCTGAAAACTTCAGATTTTTTAGAAAAAAGGGGTAGCACTCAGTTGTGTAAGTTTCAGTCAACACCAACTGGTGGTGATATACTGCAGTCTAAATGAGAAGGCTTTCTAATGAAAAAGGATTCCTACTACACCAACCACAAGTGTATCAATGGTGCTGCTGCTAACTGTACACACTAAGCCAGATAAAAGATTCCTGCCATGCAAACATCACCTCCATTGAAGAGATCTACTGCATTTTGTCCTATTGCAGTGGAGAGAAACTCTTCCACAATGCAATGGCTCTAAACAACTAAAATGCTACATTTTTCCCCTTTTAACTCCTTTGTGGTTTTCACTTTGAACTAACTTCACAGCCTTTCGGGAAAAAAATATACAAAATGAGGTTGCATTTTGTATTTAGCATTGTTTACATAGTACTTTTATTTCCAGAGCAGGGTTATCAGGGAAGTTCCATTTCAGATGCTTCAATTTAACGACTGAAAGATGACTGTTAGAAGTGTTGTCTCTTACAAGACTCTCCAGATAAGTGCACTAGAAAAGCAGTAGTGCGCTCTGTTCTCTTTAGCTCCCTCGTCCTGTGCTGTTCGAATTTGCCCCGTTGAGAAACAGTATTTGATAGTTACTGCAAGACAACTCTGAAGTTTTAAATTGTTGTTCCCTCAAGGCACTTCTGAAATTGAGTGTTACCTCATGAGACCTCCTGTGAAGCAAAAGGGTAATTAAAGCAAAATATTAGGAGGCAGCCTTTATTTTAAACGTCAAGCAGCACAGCTTAAGCTCT
Source organism: Mesitornis unicolor (assembly GCF_000695765.1). Classification (NCBI taxonomy): domain Eukaryota; kingdom Metazoa; phylum Chordata; class Aves; order Mesitornithiformes; family Mesitornithidae; genus Mesitornis; species Mesitornis unicolor. The sequence continues at coordinate 21,980 of NW_010166392.1, forward strand.
CTTAAAATGTAATCTCCACTGAAGAGGTCTCTGCCTGAATGACCACCTCCCACTCTCCTTCCCAGCGCCGGCCTGCGGTGACTACCCTGACCGCGGGCTCCGGCAGCAGCACAAGAGCTGAAGATGCCAAGCAAAAGTTCTGGGCTTATTTGCTTTTTTGCCTAAAGCAACACATTCTCCTGCAAGCCCCGGTGCTGATTTTAATTCATCTCTTCAAGTTTCACAGACAACACAGCGTTACTCCACTGCCGTTGCGCCAGTAGCTACCGCTCTCCG
>NW_010166393.1:0-11515 GCF_000695765.1 Mesitornis unicolor
TCAAACAGAGGGGAAAAACGGCGGTGCGCGGTATTTTCTGTAGATTTGGGTAATTGCGAGGCTGCCCAAGGACGCCGCTGGTTTCTTACTGTGAGTTCCACGTTTTCCCTGTGCACACACAGGCACGTGGTTGAGCTTTTTCTTTTAGGAATCGCTTGGGAATAGCTGGACAGTACAAAAGATAAGGTGAGTGGTTGTCTGTGGTCAAATAGGGTTGTACTAAAGCTCGGAGAGTTGTGGTTTTAATACTTTAGTAATAGTTTTTTGTGTTACTTGTTTGCCAGTTTCACTTTACTTGCGCCACAAGATGTGATTAAACAGCAACAAGCCCGTTGTTTTGATGTGGGGTGTGTGTGTATGCTTCTTGCAGATGTCAGAAGACCTCGCTAAGCAGTTAGCTAGCTACAAGGCTCAGCTTCAGCAAGTGGAGGCTGCCTTGTCTGGGAATGCAGAAAATGAAGATTTACTAAAACTGAAGAAAGACTTACAGGTGAGAGCTTGAGGGGTTGAGTAGCTGAAACTTTAGGGTCTCTAGCAAGTGTTTCATCTTCCCTAAGTATTTATATTACAGCAAAAACATATATTTGGTGGGTTTATTACTTTCTTTTCACATAATTTGATACAATTATGGTAAAGTTGGTTTGAAAAATCCTGAGGTGTGGCCTGTTTTAAACCTGTCTTGTAGATTAGTAGAAAAGATGTACTAGTTTTTATAGCAAACTCTTCTGCTAAAAACTTCAGCTCAATTGATGCCAGTGCTGTCTTTACTATATCTTTTTCTTTATTTTTTAACGCATTTCTCATAAAGTAATTATTTGTTGTGGTCTTTACTATGTTAAAGCCTAATGGTTGAGCTTTCTTCCGTGCCTTTCTGCTTATTTTTGAGTTGTCAAATAATTTGATCCAGAATCTGTTTATTCATTGCATGCATTTGCAACGATAAAAGCTTTAGAGTGTAGTTCTGTATTCCTTGTATATCTAAGCCTTGATTGCGTTAAGGTTTTTCTATAAGAAAGGAAAAGAGCTGTGTTCTTCATTTGCCACCTGCAGTTTTTTTAAACATTTGAGACCATACCATATTCTTACGAGCTAAAAACCACTTCTGGTCCTTAGGGTCTTGTTTGGTGACAGGAAGACCATCACCCTAATTTTAAGTTGGTAAGTGGTCTTCTAGATCCTTGTACATATAAAGGCACACAAAAACCAAACCCAGCTGCACTGATCAAATTTGTGAGAGTGCAAGATGCTGCTTCATTTCTGTTGTAGATTGCTTTAGCTCTCAGATCTAAAAATGTATCAAACTGCCCAGTACAAGGTTCAGTAACCACGATTCTGTATGGCAGTAACAGCAATAAAAGTGATACCTCAATCAAAGTATGAGTAGTGCCTCAAATCAGCGATCTTTAGAATTCCTTTTAAATTATAAAGGCTTTGTGCCCACAGGGCACTTTATAGATCATCTAAATGTCCTTCGTTGTACACCGTTAAAAGCATGTGTATATTTTTATATTTTTTAAAATGCACAGCAAAACCCGTATGGGATGATATTTCCGATACCAACACGACCTCGGCTTTGATATGCAGAGATCATTGATGTGAAAGGACAACTTGCAAACTTTTTAATAAAAGCTTTCTGCACAGAATGGGGAAGATCTTTACACTTTCGTCCCCAAAAGGTTTGCTATCCATATGTTCCACCTTGACAATGACATAATGTTTTACAGACTTAATATATGCCAACCTAACATGTCAAAATGGGTTTGATGCTTCAGTGTCCCAAATAAATAGCTTTCAAATTAGATCAAAAATACTGTTACAATGTAATTGAAACATTGTTTTCTATCATAAATAGTGATGCACTACTGCATTTTGTATACTCGACTTATTCATGAGTAACAAGATTAAAATAAATATCAGAAGGAATTTTTATAAATACTTTGCTTTTCACATTTTGTTTCACTGAAGCACTCCTAGGATGGTGTCTGTGCACCCAAGGACTGCCCTTACCTTTTGTATCAAGTAGAGTTGATGGCAGCTGTCATCTTCTGTAACTAGAGATGATGCCTGTGGGTGTTGCGTTCTGGACCAGTTGGTCAGGAAAAGTCTTGTCAAACTGTAACTGGTATTTGCTGTGGGTCACACCTTCGTGTCACGGGGATGTGGCAGCAGGCCGTGGTGTTCAACCCATTTGGCTGTACTGAGCTGCTATGGTAGTCTAAATTGTGCTCAGAAGTTTCCAGAATGAGCTATTCTGTTAAAGACCTCTTCAGAGCTATCTCACGGGTTGCAGTAAAACTAATGTTTCTGCCTTGTGTGCTTAGCACTGTGATACGTGGATATCAGATGAAGATTTTTAACAGAAGTTTGCTATTTAAAGCCAGGTGTGTAAGTGACTGTCAGATTCAAAGAGTCCTTGATAGACTTGTCTGAAACGATTCACATTTGAGTTTTACAGTAAAACATTTATGAATGTGGCAGGAGTAATCCAACAGGTTCATATTACTGGTAGCTGAAACACTCACTTTCCGGTAGCTGGTGCCTGATGTATTTGGCCTGCTGAGATAAGGAACCTATTTCGAACCATGATGCCTCTCGGATTTGTAGAATATAGGTAGCTATATGTTGAGTACTTTAAGATTTTGAATCTGGGTGGGAAAATTAGGCTAATGCTGTATATTCTATGGAGCACACCCAATTAGGTAACTTGATAATCAAAATCTGTCCTGGTTCAGCTATGTTGTTATGAAAAATGGAGACCACAGCAGTAGAATTAATTGTAAGCCTGTTTCTGTGCTTGCAGTTGCTATTGATTGTGCTTACTGTTGCACTTGTTAACCAGCAGCTCCTCTAAAACAAAGAGCAGAACTTTTGTTGGGAAGGTGTTGGAAATTCTGACACTAATGGCTGCAACAGGAACAAACTGTTAGGCTGTTCCTGCCAGTTTTATAGTTTACCAGGTAAAAATGCATGTAAGTTTATATTGTAGTAACTTCTTATTTGGGAACTACTTACGATCTTTTAGGTTCTTCATTGTTCACCTTCTTTACGGCTTTTTCCTGAGCTAGTCTGTGTGTGCCCACAGCTGAACTAGGATTTGAAACTGGGATAAAAGTTCAGGCTCCACTGTGCTTCAGTTAAACATTTTTTCTGTGTCACCCTCTCCTAATTTAAGTATTTACTGTTAGGAGCGGGGTGGCAATGGCTCATGCTGAGATACTCAAAGAACTGAAGAATTTTTCTTCTTGAACTGCGGAGTTGGTTTGCCTTATACAGGAAGTTTAAAAGACCTTGTAGGTGCTGGCTCCTTTTTAGTAGGAGTGAAAAGCAGTGGTCTTGATTTTGCAGAATAGGAATGTAACATTGACGGGGAGTCAGGGAGGGGCTTTTGCATGCTCCAGTCTGGGAATGAATAATATTTAAAGGAACTGGAAAAATTTATTATTTTGTTATCTGTCTTGTTGGATTAGCAAGGGAAGACCTGACCTGAAATCTTAAGGTCAGGGAATTTAAAGCAAAACAAACACATGAAAATGACTTAAGGAAATAATTTGCTTTAGTATGTACCTGAATGCTCTCTATAAACAAGAGGTCTGTGCAGAGCAGCACTCTTGGAAGACACTCTTCTACCCTGGCTATGGGTGCTTCAGTTTAGCCAATCCATATTTTTTTGAGTAAACTGCAAAATGTTTCATCACTTAAAAAGGCTGCTATTATACTTGCAGCTGTGTGGTTTAAAGATTACTATATATAATATAGCCAGCCAGTCCCAAATGGGAAGGGATGGAAGAAACTGTCAGTCAGGGAGAGAACAGAAGTGTTAGGTCCTTTCATGTTTTGTCTTCAGTGTCTGTCCTGCTGAATACTTACTCTGTCACATGCTGTGTGATTTTATTTTTTTGTATAACATCACATGCAGCAACGTGTACAGAGTCACACTGTTCATTTTCTCTTTGTTTTTTTACTGTCTAGCTGCGTCTTTGTGCCTATGGATAAACAATCTGGAAAGAAATGCTATAAAAACAATAGGCTACTTTTTGAAATTTTGAGGAGGGCATGGGCAGCTTTACTGCAATACTGTGAGGACCTTGCATCTTTTTATCTACAACAGCAATAAGTGTGTTTAGTTAAGTGATTAAAAAACAAAACAAAACAAACTTGGTTCACTTTGTCAGCTATGAATTTAACACAGTAGCTTCAAAAAAACCAACCAAACCAGTAAGCTTGGGGTGAAAATATCCATAGTAACAGAGTTGAAAAATTATTCTTTGTGGCTTTTTTGTCTTTTATAGGAAGTCATAGAATTAACCAAAGATCTCCTTTCAACACAACCTTCGGAAACTCTTGCAAGTTCTGACAGTTCTGCTTCTGCTCTGCCAAGCCACTCATGGAAGGTTGGGGATAGGTGTATGGCGATATGGAGTGAGGATGGACAGTAAGTGTAGAAACTTCTCTAACAGTTACATGAACTAGTTCAATGGTAAGAGACTTTCATTGAGTTTGAACTGCCCCTAAAAGCAAAAAGAAATAAGGAAAGAAACGTGATATTAGCTACCTTGTACTCTCTTTATAAAAGGTCAGTATTTTAGATAAAAAGCAGAGATATGTGGGGTCATTTTGTGGAAATGCCCCGTTTGTCCTTAATCTTATAACAGTAGGGTGGCTTTGGTAAATTACCATTTGCTAATGTAATAAATGGCAGACTTTCATGAATTGATCTGTCAGAGCAGTCTTTCAGGAAGGCTTCAGGATGTGTAATTCATAATTTGTTACTGCATTCATATATATGTAATTGATTGCTATCAAGAAAAAGCATTGCTCTATCTCTGTGCCACTAATCTGAAATTAATTTTTAATTGGAAATGTTGTTTTTTGGCTATGAAATGACTAGCTGTGTAATGTAATGTGAACAACCTTTTGGATTTAGTCTCCATTACTAACGGAGATGTGTGTATGTACTAATGCCTGTATGTATTGAAGTTCTGGGAACCCAAGCAGTTCATTCTGACTGCATGATCTTTGAATTAAACATTTTAAAACTACTTTTCATACTGCAAAATGTACAGCTGTGGCAGCTTTTAAAAGATTACTATTTATGCAGGACTAACATCCCAATCATTATCAATTAGAGAGAAGCTCTGTTGTTCAATAAATGTGGTTCTGTTAACAATGTAGTAACCACATAGGGATTGTGGCGTAGGTGTTTGATGTCTTAGGTAGCAAACAAACCTAAAAGTGAACAATGTTTCTGTTACAGATTATTGAGTAAAATGTTTTTGTGTACGAACTTGAAAATTGAATCTTGCTGTCCTGGGTTATTTTTCTTGCTCTCATCACTGGGCCAGTGGATCAGAGCTTGGGGAAGAGTGTCCACTGAAGTGAATATTATTCGACTTTAATTATATTGCTTTATTTTTTTTCAATCCCCTGCTTCTGTTACAACATTTTTTAAGTGACCAAAGTTTCATTAAGAGCGTGCCAAAGATTATTTTTTTTACCTCATTAAGTTTGTGTTTCCATGTATTTTCATCTAGCTCAACTCAAGATATTGCTGGCCCACTAAAATCGCACAAGAAATTAACTTAGTAAATGTTAACTGGAATGTTGTCTATTAAACATTCCATTTTATCCCTCTGTTTGCTTTAGATGTATCCTCTTGATCTGAATTTAGACTCAATTATTTTAAATAGTTTTGGAAATGTCACTTGTCTTTTTTTCCTCTTAGGAGGTCAGTGTGGTTCACCAAAATATTTCGTATTTATGTATATGAGACACACTGATTTCTGCTAAAATGTCAAAATTATTATTTTAAATCAATAAGAAATCTTTTAACTTTTTAAGTGTTTAAGGGGGAATATTTTGAAAGCCTCAGTTTTTCTTAATTCTTTTTCATATGGAGAAAAAAATGAGTGAAAGCTTTGCTCTTGTGAGCCAACATTTTCCAGAACTCCTCAGTGAATTGGGTGAAAGCTGTGCTTTGTGAAAGCAGTATTTTCTTGGGTCTTTTTTCCTTAATCCCATGACCTGCCAGAAATAGAAACAAGATCAGGATTTCTGATGAGATTGGCCCCAGCATTAATCATTAGTTTTGCTAACTGTGAGCCCATTGCCTGTTGATGCTAAAGGTCACATACAGCAGATTCCAGTTCTTGTACCTGTGTCCTTTTGACCTTAAGAAAATAATCTTTAGGTTTGATTTGTGTATTGTCCCTGAAAATGCAGGCCGATACTTGCAAATTTTATACTTAACGCCATTAGCTGGCTAACAGTGTAGGTGTTGAAGGGCTGAGTATTAAAGCTTTACTCACATGCTTACAGCCATGATATCTTTACAGGTGCTATGAAGCTGAGATTGAAGAAATAGATGAGGAGAATGGAACAGCTGCAGTCACATTTGCTGGCTATGGCAATGCTGAAGTTACACCTCTGTTCAACCTCAAGCCTGTGGAAGAGGGAAGAAAAGCAAAAGAGGACAGTGGCAACAAACCCATGTCCAAGTAAGTAACACACAGGCAAAAGTCTGACAGCTGCTTTGGTGTGTGTGTGTTCTTTGGTTTGGTTGGGTTTGGGGGTTTTGTTTTGGTCTCTTTTGGTTTTTTTTTCCCCCAACAGCTATAAAAATTGGTTAATGCAATAGTATCTCTTTTTGAAATTTTATATATCTTTAATATCTTCACATGTTTGCTTGAAAAAGGATCTTAAATCAATCTAGCAGATAAAGTTTGGTAGATTATTGTTGCTGGTATTGTGTGTGTGACGTATCCTGATAACATGATAGACTTTGTTTTACTCGGCTGTGTTAGGCTTGGTCTTAATCAGGTGGTGGTGGTGGTTCTTATGCCTGATTATATAAGCAAGCAATGTAATGCTTATGCATGGAAAGAATTTATTTTATTTTGTTTTATTTTTTCTGGAAGTGGAAAATACTTACAAGCTTTGTTTTCTGTCACTTATGGAAAACTATTGTGCATGTCTGTCTTACAGGGGTTTTAGTTTCTTACAGGAACAGGCACAAACATAAAATGTCTTTTTTCCTTCTCTCCAGAAAAGAGATGATAGCCCAGCAACGAGAGTATAAAAAGAAGAAAGCTTTGAAAAAAGCTCAGAGAATTAAAGAACTTGAACAGGAACGAGAGGACCAGAAAGTCAAGTGGCAACAGTTCAACAACAGAGCCTATTCTAAAAACAAGAAAGGCCAGGTTGGTTTAGTTTTGTCAGTATGTGAGTAACAATAGGGCATAGAATTTATGCAGTATTTTGGGAGGGAGGGACAGAGGAGGTGTTTTTTAAAAAGGGGTTAATCTCTGGGCTTCTGAAGTGTGCAGTTTGGTATTTTGTACACTTGAAAGGCCTGCTTTTGTACTGGATGGTTCTGGAGGAGGCTGAGCTCGCACTTAGCTTGGCGAGCTGGGCTCACTGTCAGTGGCCATGTAGTGTTTGTTGGAGCTGGGAACCTGAGCGCCCGTCTCAATCTCCAAGCCTGACTTGTTGCCGTGTTTATGACCTGGCAGATGGAGTGCAAAGTAACTGCCCTGGATAGCAAGCATCGTGCAAAAAAGGTAGCAAGGATGTTTTAAAGCCTTAGTTTATTTTTATCATGGCTTGACCAAGAGCTGCTGGACATAGCAGGGAAACATCAGTCTTCCTTATGAACAATTATTAGAGATCATCTTGTAAGAGGTGAATTTTACTCATTATTGGCCTGACCCAAGGTCCTGAGTGCCATGACCACATCCAGTACTTAGAAGTTCCTGGCTCTGTTGTCTCACTTGCTGAGGTCACGGATGAGGGAGCCTTTAGAAACCATGCCTCTCTATATAAGGAGTTGAGAATATTGAAATACTTCAAAAGGTAATGATTGCTTGTTTCTTTAAGAGCCAGTTAGCACTTATTCAGAAATGGTGTTTTCTGTTTCATCTGCAGGTAAAGAGGAGTATTTTTGCTTCCCCTGAGAGTGTAACTGGCAAGGTTGGAGTTGGAACATGTGGAATTGCAGACAAACCTATGACACAGTATCAAGATACCTCTAAATACAATGTCAGGCATTTGATGCCTCAGTAACAGGGGAAAAAGGCGGAACTTCATCTCTGCAGGGCTTTACACTTATCTTTTTATCATTATATTTTTCTAAAAGTAAATTATTTGTTGGCACATAGCAAGTAGTCCTTTTTTGTCACCATCACTTCGGCTTCAGCAGATATGAGCCTTAATCTCCAGTTATTGATTTGACCTCCCTGATCATTAAACTCTCTGTAGTTGCATTTAAATACATTCTGCAGGTAAATGCTTTCATGTACTGCTGTTACCTGTTAACTCTGAAAGCAGTAGTTTATCTGCAGCTTTCATCTCTGGAATCTTCCATTCATACCAGTAGTGAAGTGGGTTTTTTTCCTTAAGAAAAGTGGTGGTATAAAAATGGCACCTTAACAGCCTCCCTTGTTTCTGTAGTCACAGTGCTGTCTGCTGTCTCAGTGACAAGCTCAGCATTACAGAGGTGCTGCAGCTCTGGGAGAGAGCTGGGCTTCATCATAGCTGGAATTGCTAAAGAAGTTCTAAATTGCTCCCTTATCAACCCATTGAGGAGCTATTTGTACAGCTGTAAATGAGGGCAGAACAGGGCCAATAAGATCTTTACTACTAATGATGATTCATGTGCTAGGAACAATAAATTTGACTCTAATTCCAGTCTGAATTCTCTGTGCTAGAAGGTGAGCAGAGAAGATACTGTTTGTTGGTTTTTGTTTTGTTTTTTCTTTTAAAATACTCATCAGATTTTCATAGGAGGTTATTGGATGGTTATTGAAAGGAACCATAAAACCATAGGACAAGGTATTCAGACTCCAGTTTCAAAGTACAGACTGGTACTTAAAAATATGCACCCCACCCCTTCCCAAGGATCAGAGGGTTGGAGAACATAAAAGGTTGTGCTTTGGAAAGGAGCCACCATATCCCCTCTTGTAGATCTTGTAGGTTTGATGGTCTGGGCACAGACCTGGGACACACGGTAACGGCTGGTGTCTGGGCCTGCTGCAGCACTGCATGTATGAATGCCTGGATCCCACTCCGTTGTGAGCGAGTGAAGGTTAGTCTGGAGTTTGTCCTTCAGTAACTGACTGGCCCTAGAGTTCACTGTAACTTCAGCTGTATTACAGTGCTGCTGAGCCCTGTCAATTTTATTCAGGAAACCACGTGTAAAAGCTCTTGCTTTCTTGTATTTTATGTGATTTGCTTTCCTCTGTTACTTGTCTCTCACTTACGGTCGTGGTGCCATCTCTGAACCCGTAATGTGTTTAAAGAAGTTAATGGGTAGCCCTGTATACAATGTAGATATTATTTTTGTAAAATCTAGGGCTGAGTTAATGGACAGGAGTACATCAGCTGTTTCCCCCATTAAATAATTAAAGGTGTTTCTTGTCCATTAACCCTGACCATTATTTCCCTGTATATTATGTTAATGTAGCTCATTTTGTAATTTGTTAACTAGATCAGGTCCTGTCAGCAATTGTTGATGCACTGATTGGTGGAAATGTCCATCAGTTACCTGAGTCACAACTCAAGCTAAACTCTACAACTGGTAGTTTAGAATCCATACATAAAAAAATGTTCTCCCTATAATGGGAGAAGGTGATTTTTATGAATACAAAGTGTGTTAATTTCAGTTTTGTATGTTTAACTTTTATTAAATAAAGTGTTTAAAATCTGCTGGATATATTTGACAAAGTGAAAGTGTACATGGTGAGGGGAGAGGGGCAAGTATAGAATCTCCTGGAGAGAATGTAACACACAAAAGTGAATCAAGTCACTGCAAGATGAAGTAGATTTCACTTAATTCCTCATCTTCACTGGTAGCAGAGGGGTTACCTTTTCTTTTGCACAGAAAAGCTATTGAGTAAAATAAATCTGAGCCTGCTGCTTTTTAGAAAGGGAGTTTGTACTACAGCCTTCACCCTAAAGATGCAATAAATAGGTGACAGTCCTGCAACACTGCCAGCTGTGGAAGATCAGCTGTTGTCTTTCACAGATGGCTGTGATACGTACACAGTGGTGCCTTTCACTGTCCACAAGGAGCATCTTCTCAAAATCAGAACTTTCCTTAACTCCACCTGTTCTTTAAAAAAAGAATTCTTTAGAGACAGAGACTTAATCCATATCTGACATGTACTGCATGTGCTCATCCTTTGATGTAATAAACAATAAATGGTCTATCGCAGGACTACTTGTTCACTAGTCCTGACGAGAACTTAAGGTACAGTGAGTCACTGGATCACAACAGGTGTGTGAGCCTCCCTTATGATAACAAAGCCCAGCCCAAGGTAAAACAAGTTGATCTCAGCATCACAGAATGGTTTGGGTTGGAAGGGACCTTAAAGATCATCACACTTCTTTTGATGCAACCAATGTCAGTCCTCTGCAGTGCTTTGTTTCCTGAGTAAATGCTGCATTAAAATGAAGCTTCAGCATGTGAGTGTAGCCCAGCAGACTACAAGCCAAGCTGCTGAATGAGTTGGGAAAGGCCAGATGAACCAGCTCGTTCCACCACCTTGCTCTGGGCCTCCTTGGGGTGCTACAAACAAAGGGGCTGATTTTTTTTCAGTGTGGTAAAAATTATATTACCACCCACAGCCCTTACAGCACTGTTAACATTGAAGGTATTGCCAAAAGAAAACATTTCACACCTTTGACCTGTATCAGTCAGGCCCATGGCACAAGGTGACTGCGTTAGCCCTGTATGAGCACACACCTTGCAGGACTGGTCCACCCTTCCCAGAGGCTGCTCAGCAATTCCTGATCCTTGGTATCTGTGAAGGGACCTCAACATGTGCACCCCTGCTTGAGAGACAACACTTCAGCTTTAGTCTAACACAGCAACACCCCAAACAGAAACCCTAAACACTGCATACTTAGTACCAGAGCCATAGTACCAATACCCACAGACTCCTTATTTCTGCTTCTGCCTGATAATTCAAGGGATCAGTCCTCTCTTCAGGAGGGAGCGAGCAGAGAAGCTGGGGTCAGTGCTGAGGTTATTATCCCCAATTCAACAACATGCCTTTCTGTAACAGGTCGCTCCAAGGGAAAACATTGTGTATGCAGACAACCACTGTCTGCTCCTGTGTTCATCCTCCCAAACACCACACGGATCAGTTGGCTCATTCAAAGCAGACTTGACAGTGCATCAGTATTTTCTAGGTATTTTGTGCAGACTGGTGAACAGAGAGGAAGAAGGATGCACTCCTCGTCCCCAGGGTCCCAGAGTATAATTCAGAGACTATTGCAGAGGCAGAGGAGTTTCAGTGACAATCAGATCACAGTATTTACCACTCACCAGAGAATCTGTCCACAGGACAAAACCCCAGAAAAAAAAATAAATCAGGCTTTATTTATTACTTATGGTCTTCTTTTTCATTATTAATATTATCACCTCCCTAGCCTCAGAATGATGCAGGGCTGGTGCCAGAAAATACACAAGAAAAGCTTACAATCCTGGGGGAAAAAAATAAAATAAAATAAAATAAAA
>NW_010166394.1:0-23723 GCF_000695765.1 Mesitornis unicolor
GCATTCGGGTTGAAATCAAAACACTTCCTCCGCCCCTCCCCCTCCTCCCTTTCTTTAAGATCACAAATCTCTACCTGAAATGCAAATACCCTTTTCTGCTCAATGCTGCTGAACATTGCATAGAGTCATTGTAAGGTTTTTTCAGGGTCTTTCAAAAACTAATCTACAGGAGGTACATCTCCAGCTGCAAGCAAATCCCTTGTTTAATGCAATGATGCTGCAGCAGAATGCTGGTGGCTCCAGGGGCACAAGAAGGTGGAGTATTGGTTGATGCAGGGCAGCTGTATTAGATATGATCAATGTACAAGCAATGGTAGCTTTCATTTTTCAAAACTCATGTTCCTATTTCAAATATTTCAGTCAAACATCTCATCATTGGACTCAGACAAAGTAAATACATTTATCCAAGCTGATGCAAGATCCTGGGAAAGGGAAACCTGTTGAGACCATGTGCTGAGAGAGATAAAGCTTCCCAGGAACATAAGGTGTAGTTTTTTCTGAGACTAGTCCTTGTACAGCTCACAGAACCTGGTGGTGGAGGCACCATTGTTTCTTTCTTGCCACATATTTCCTGCCTGGGAGCAGCCAGTACTCTCTCCAAAGCTTCTGATCATCCAGTTCTCCACACCTGAGCAAACCTTCTGTCACAGCGTTTTGCCTTGTCCTCTCTACCTGTGTTTCTTTTTTGCTAATGATAGAGTATTCTGTTTTTCTTCTCTCTCCACCCATTTCAGAGACTTGGGCTCTCAGTGTCCTAAGAGGAGATAGGACGTGAGAGGGATGTGTAAAATTATGAGTGGCCTAGGGAGACTGAGGAAGGATGAATTGCTTGCTTTCTCTTCTTTTACAAGAATTAGAGGGTATCAAGCAAAGCTAGGGGTTTGGGCATGTTCAAAACAAGAAAAGGACAATTCCTTCTCTTTTAGGAAAACTTTGGATCCCTTTCTACAGCTTTTTGTGGATTCCAGAGATTTACACAGCCTCAAAAAGGAGGGGACACATCTGTGGAAGATAAATCTATCAAAGGCTATGAGGTTGAGAGACACCTCATCTAACCTTCCTAGTCCACAGGAACCTTCTGGTGTCGGACAGTTCCCTGCAACTATGTATCAGTAGGAGGCCAAATTGAAGCACAGAGCCCTCTGGACTCTCACCCGTCTGTCAGGGTGTCTCCCATGAACCAGAGAAGGACAGTCAGGACTGCCAAAGTCCTACAAGAAAGTCTGGAGAGCTACCCAAACTCATCCCTTCATTTGAGGAGCATAGAGGGTGTCCTGGGAGTAGCTCAGTCCCTTTTGAGCAGTATGGGAGGAGTTGGGTCAGAGCTGGCAAGGGTGTGTGTTAGAGGGTGGGTTTGTTCTTCTTCAGGTTGAGACGGCAAGTAGAAATGGGGATTAAATCATGGGAACATTTGCCCTAATGGTTGCTATTTCTTGAAGAGGCTTGCTTGTGGAGTAAAATACCTAGCTTTCCTAGGCAACATATAAACTCCTCAGAGCATCCTTTTCCAGATTACTCCTCTTGTGTTCAGGGACTAGAATCTCTCAGAAAGGATCCCCAGGAAGAGATCCCACAGCACAGGGTTCAGCCTTGCTGGAACACAGGTAAGGAATATTTTTTCCTGAGAAAACCTGCAGTGGCAAGAACTTGCAGGGACTGAACGGGAACCATAGTCAAAACCTTACTTCTCATATGCTAAGTGTCTATGACACTGGAGATCATACAAAACTTTTACACATTATTTAGAATATGTTTTCTTTCCTGTCTGAGAAGATGCTACAGCTTCTCAGGTAATTTCTGTTTATTTAAAAAGCAGAATTTTAAAAGTGAGACAGGGACCATTCACTATCAAAATTTTTGAGATTCATACTGCTCTGGATCCTGCTATGATCCTAGGAACTCAGCCAGAGAAAGTACAAGATCTCCAGGCTCACAGACAGAACATGCCTCTTCTACAAATATTTAAATGTCAAGGGAAGATATTCATCTCTCTTGAGCTTCAGGAAACTATCAGAGAGGGGATATGAACAAAACAGAAAGAAAACCTCAGTAATTGCTTATTGTTTGAAAGACGCAACATCAGAATTACTGAAGAAGATAATTGAAACTAAATATGCATATTTCATTCAAAGTACTAGTGAGAGAAGAATTAACTACAATAATATAAGGGTTTTTTCAGTCTTGCATATTCAGAAAAGGATAGAGTGGTATAGGTTAAGACAAGGCTAACTAGGATGTACTTGTTAGACTAAAAAAAAGCAGACTGTTCATGAGGCTAATGTCTAACCACAGAATTTGCCTTCAGAAAAAAAGGTTTTGCTTTTTAGAAAAAAATACCTGCCTTCATGAACCCATGCTGCCTTGGCCTGATCCCCTGGTTGTCCTGCACATGCCTTCTCTTTTCTCTGCTCAAGCCTGATGGAAAATTTGGAAGAAGGGTAGGGGCATCATTCTCTTTAGCCTCTTCTCTCTTAACTCAGGAGCAGTAACACTGGGACAGCTGACAGGCCATGATGACTGTTTTTCTTGCTCTTTTAGCTAGTCAGAGACAACAGATCCATCTGCAGCATGGCTCTCACCCAAGCCCTGCAGGGCTGGTGTGAGGTAAAGGACCTTTTTTGATCATCATCTGTACTTCTCATCCCTTTTTCTTTTTCTCACTCACTCATGCAATTGCTGAGGTTGGAAACCGCATCACAGAGCAGTCAGAAGAAATCCTTAAGAGAGCTGGAGAGACTGTGGACATTTCCTGCTACCAGAATTATACCACTTTGGCCTATATTTTCCGGTACCAGGAGCCTCCAAGAAATGGTCTGAAGTTAGTAGTCAGTACTTCTACATGCATGCAGAACTCTAATAAGGAAGGTTACCATGAGGCCAACTTTGAGATAAGTAGAGACAATAATGACCACTCTGTGACAACAGTCAAGAATGTGACATCCAAGGATGCAGTCACGTATTTCTGTGCTGTGAGTGATCACATGATACAGTGAGGAGATTGAGCACTAAGATAAAATCCCTGCCTTGCCTGAGTGAGAGATGGAGTCTCTGAAAAATATGAATGAGACCAATTGGAGATGGGCAGAGGAAGAGCAGAAGCAAGACAAAGAAGTAGAGGGATAGAGACAGTACTTTCTGGACAGAAGAGGGACAGACAAAGCAGTGCAGCAGCATCTAGCTTCAAAGACAGAAAGCCTTCAGCAATACAAACACATAGATCAGTAATAAGAATTGAAGCACTGCTGATGTGGTTAGTGAAAGGCAGCAGATACTTCTCAGGATTGCTACAGAAGCACAGTCATGTTCTGGGCCACTAGTTCCCCACAGACCCCACCACAGAACCAAGAAAGGAATACAAAGCAGAAGGAGAATTCAAGGTTCTTCCACAAACTGATAATCCACCCAAAGACAGAGGTGCCCAATGAGAGATTGATTGGTGTGGGAGGAGAGCACAGCCTCTGATTATGGACATAGGAGGATGGCACCAGTACAGGTGGGAGGAAACCTACCCAGGGGATCAGGCATACCTTGGCAGCTTTACAAGCAACAGCGTGTCCTGCAGCACTTCTATTTACCTGCTCCACATACCCCTTATTTGCAGGATCCCTCTCTTCCTTACCACAGAAATGCATACAGTTCTGAGCTAGACCAAGGCATCTCTTCACAGCAAAATCTCATGGGCAGAGAAAGGAAACTACAAAAAGCTGCTGTCACCTAGTGCTTTCCTTGTGAGGGACAGCTGAAGGCAGAAATTGCTTCCCTTTGTGCCTCTGCCTTCATTGCTTGCAGAGATGAGCTTTTGATGAACTAACTGGTCTTCTGTGATGAGCCTGGGAAAAGTGAGGGCAGGGTAATATTAGTGTTCCTCCATCTGCCATTGCCTATCTGTGCTCCTGTTTTGATCACATAACCTAGAACTTCCCTTTTCTTCAAACAAAGGGAAACAGCACATAAAGGAGCAAAAGGTATCTTTAAGAAAGTATAGCTACACATCTGTGCAATTTGGGCTTCTGTTTTAAAGTCACTTCTTTGACAATCTGCTTACCAATTGTTTGTCTCACATGCCGATATGGAAGACATAACATATGAAGCACATAACCATCACAGGAAGCAAATGTATTATGCTGCTAACTGATATGGTAAAATTGGATATGCTGAAGTGAAATACTATTTGATTACACCAAAAATGGAGTGGATGAGATAAGAATAGCTGGTGAGAGCTAGGAGCAGGAGTTGTCCTGTTAAAGAACCTCACACTCCATTTCACCAAAATTTCTAGAAGACTTTTATATTGCCAGGAAGAATCACTCGATTTCATGCCAGGGCCCTAGTCTCCTGTTTGACCATTGCTACATAAACGTTACTTTGCTTCCAGACTCTGCTCTAAAGGCCTCGTTGTTCTTGGCTAGGGAAATCTGGACACATGATAGAAACTCGTGTTCATTATAGTCTCACCCTAGACACAGTGGAGACTATGAAGAGGCTAAATTTAGTTGCTTCCCAGACTTGCTCCAGTCCTCCAAAGACTTTTCTGAAAGACTCTGCTTCACACAGCACTCCTTGCACACCCTGGTAGCCAATATTCTTCTGAGTCCAGGAGCTTCTCAACAACGAGCATAACACACCATTCCTTGCTCCTAGGAAACGCTCATCTGATCCTCAGAACATGCTCAGGTCCATGATCTACTTGCTGCTCATATCAGGCTATGGATGTACTGCAGGGAAGCACTGGAAAAGCACTGTCACTCACATAGCAAAGATGCACTGAGTTTCTTGTCTTCAGCCTGTGATCTTCTTTACACAGGTACCAAACACATTGACTCTGTTGTAGTCTGGAATTATTACTGGTGATCCAAATACCCTGTGAAAGTTTTAGGAAAAGCAGTTTATGCTGGAACTGTTAAAGAGTATAAACACCATGGTGGTAACATTAGGAATTACTTTTGTGTGATCTTTATAAAGATTTTTTTTTTAAATTCTCTTTTAATAAATTACCAGTTCCTGAAAATAATAACATTACAGTCCTAGCTCAGACCTATTGCATAAACACTGAACACTAGCTTTATCAGCTCTGGGAACATAACAGAGGAAGGATCCCTTTCTATTTCTCAACTCTTGAGCATTTTTAGTTCAGAGTGGCAAATGCCCTGTGAAAACAAACTTATCAGTAGCCTTCAATGTTCAGGAAATTAGTGAGCTGGCAATTGACTGATCACAGCTGTGCAGTTTCCAGGTGGTAGTAGAAAACCACACACATCTCCAGTGGTCACTGTCCTCTTTAAGTTTTGCAGTCACAGTTGCCTATTCCAGGTCTGAGGTACAATTTTCTCTTCTGCAGTACTTCTTTTGCTAACTTGAAGGGGCACTGCACTATTCTAAACTGTTTCTCATGTAACAGCTGCTCTCCTTGTCACACTCCCTGTCCTCATATTTATTCTCCTTTGCCTCCTGCTGCAGAAGATGATAGGGAAGCTGTAGCTACAGAAACCATAGTCAAAGCTACTTGTTTTAGTCACTCAGCAGAGACTTCTCAGGCACACCTGTGTAAACAGCTGTATATTCGTAATGAATAGTAGTTTGTCAACAATAATCCACCTACAGCGTAGAGGTTATACTGGCTACACGAAAGATAAGACGGTGGAAGAAGAGGATGCATAAAGTCACATCTCTATGCAGATAATGACGCTATACCATGTTAGTCATCCTGCAGCTACTGAGAGGGTTTTGCAGAATCACAGAAACACAGCATGTCTGAGGTTGAAAGGAGGCTCTGAGGATCATCTTGTCCAAATTCCCTGCTCAAGCAGGGCCACCTAAAGCCAATGGCCCAGGACAGTGTCTAGACAGCTTTTGAATAGCTCTAAGCATAGTGACTCCAGAACCTCCTGAGGCAACCTCATTCAGTGCTCATGCACCCTCGTGGTAAAAAAGTGTTTCCTTGTGTTCAGAGGGAACCTCCTGCATTTCAGTTTGTGCCCACTGCCTCTGAGCCTGCCACTGGGCACCACTGAAAAGAGCCTGGCTCCATCATCATTGCACCTTCCCTTCAGGCACATGTACATTAATCAGATCACTTCTGAGCCTTCTCTCTCTAGGCTAAACAGTACCAACTCTCTCAGTCTCTCCTCTTATGTGAGGTGCTCCAGTTCCTTAGTCATCTTTGTGGCCCTTCGTTGAATGCTCTCCGTATGTCCGTGTCTCTCTTGTAATGAAGAGCCCAGTACTGGACATAGCACTCAAAGTGTGGACTTAACAGTGTGGAATAAAGGGGAAGGGTCACCTCCCTCAACCTGCTGGCAATAATTTATCTAATGCTTCTGTCCACCAGGAGCCCCAGGTCTTTATCTGCCAAGCTGCTTTCCAGCTGGGTAGCCCCCAGCATATATCAGTTCATGGGATTATTCTTCCTCAGGTGTGGAACTTTGCATTTCCCCTTGTTGAGCTTCATAAGGTTCTTGTTGGCCCATTTCTTCAGCCTGTCAAGATCCCTTCGGTGCTGTCTGCAAAGTCGCTGAGAGTATAGTCAGCCCCATCATTCAGATGAATAATGAAGATATTAAACAGACGATGTTTCTCAGCACAGCTAATATTTCTCAAGCTTCCTGTGAGACAAGAACTGATACAGAACAGAAATAACAGGACAGATAACTTTGTGTTAATCCTCTAATACAGGTATTGGCTTGGGAGCAGAAGATGAACATTTCAGAAACAATAGTGTTCTTTAGTGGAACTACTTGAAAACAAATCAGTGGCCTCTAACAAGAAGCTGGAAGACAAGGGAAACAAAGGGAAGAAAATAAGGGAAATATACATACATAGAACAGTATAGCATCACTAGCTGCATAAGGATGTGTATTGTGTCTGGATGGGATGGAGTTAACTTCCCCCATAGTAGCCCTCATAGTGCTGTGCTTTGTACTTATAGCTAGAAAGTTGTTGATAACACACCAGTGTTTTGGCTACTGCTGAGCAGTGCTCACATAACATCAAGGCTATCTCTTCAAACCTGCCCGTACCCCCTGTCCCTGCTCCAAAGGCCAGTAGGTTGGGGGTGGGTAAGAGGTTGGGATAGGACATAGCCAGAAAAGCTGATCCAATCTGACTGAAGGGATATTCCATACCATATGATGTTGTGCTCATCAATAAAAACCTAAGAGAAAGGAGGAGGAGAGGGGATCTTCGTTATTAAGGCATTTGTCTTCCTAAGAAGCTGCTATGTGTACTGAGATCCCACTTCCCAGGAAGTGGCTGAACATCACTTGCTGATGGGGAGTATAAATCTTTTTGCTTTGCTTTGCTTTTGCACACAGCCTTTGCTTTTTCTTTATTACACTGCCTTTTCCTTGATCCATGAGTTCTTTTTCATCTTATTTTTCATTCTCCCTGCCTCCCCCCCACCCCGTCCTATTGAGGAGAGAGAGTGACAGAGGGGCTTTGTGGGCACCTGGCAGTCAGCCAAGGTCAGCCCACCACAGGAAGTGATTTTACACATCCTCTCCTTCCATCATCTTATCTTTTCAGTACCCAGATATGTCCTGAAAAGGGGCTGTTGTTTAAGTTTAGGGGATCATGGTCAAAGGTACTGAATGTTTATGAAAATAACTTCCTAGTGTCCCTAGAACAAATCTGTCTCAGGGCATCTCAGCAGTTCTGTCTGCTACTTTGTAGCTGCTGCTTCTGTAAACTCTAAAGAAGAATCCACAACTGATCTACATGATATGATAATTACTTTTCTGTGAAAGTCCTGCACCAAAATGATACCATTTTTAGAAAATATGGCCCTAGATGTCTCTTATTTGCATATTCTTGCCTTTCCTTGTTATCTGAAGTTTTACACAGCTAGGCCCATGAAGCCTCCTATGTGATACATGGAAATAAAAATCAAGGAACTCTCTTTCCTCTCTTCTCGCCCTCTCCCTCATTTTAATTCATGACCTTTCAAGGCCTTTCTTCTTGACAGGTTACAAATGAGCATTAAAACTGTACAAGACTGGTCTCTGCTGGTATATCTTGGAAATTGCCCTATGAACATGTCCTGAGGAGATGTTAGCACTGCACAGAAACTCTCTTTCAAAAATAATACAGAGGTGATTTGCTTGTTTTTAGATGAAAGACACCATATGGGAGAGATCCTGTTAGTGGCAGTAAGGACACTAATGGAGCTGTAGACTGGAGAGGGAGACAGAAAAACCTTAACTGAATTTTAGTAAAATGGTTTTAGACCCTGAATAAACGGTGATGAGATCAGAGGCAGACTAAGAGGACCAAGACAGGCAAGTAAGAGCGTTCTTATTTAGGCAGAGCTAAACAACTAAAATCCTAAATGTATTTATAAAAATAATTCAGTGTGAACAAAGACAAATATCTGCAGTCAGTCCCATATTTGGTAACTTAAGCACACAGTTTTGCTGTTGTAGAAGAGAGGAGGCACCTAAGGCAACACGTGGGATCACCTGTCCAGTGTCTTGCCTTCAGTAGTCCTAAATCTTTCAGCTTACTCTGTGTTTCTTATTCCTTTCTGTGGGACACTAACACCTGTTCCCAGCTGAATGGGCTGTATCAGAAATTATGGGTTCTTCAGTGATACCTGAAAACAAGACTAAATAATTTGTGGTTTTCCTAGTAGAATTACCTTGTTTTGAAGGATTTTGTCATGTACTTACAGTTTGTTTTTCAAGACAGAATGAAGTGAAACCATTAAAGAGCAATATGAACAACATTTACTGCAGGTACTTGGCCATGTTGCCAACTATGTGTTGAACATTTATGTGAGAAGACTAGGCCAGGATGGTCTGCTTATGCCCCAAATGTAAACTGGTCTTTTCCTGTATTACCTTCATGTTTGCTGTTACACACAGTCTCATTGGCACAGACTTTTCCCTCTTAGGAATTAGATAATACCTGGCCAAATCTATGGGGGGAAAAATAGAGTTTTGTGTATCCATTTAGTTATGTGTAAGGGAGGGAGATAAAAGTATCCTGTTACCCCACTTGCTTCAGTCAGTTTTCAAAAGGAAGTCATCCTCTTACTTCTAGATGGAGTCTTCTCATAGTCAGGATCACAGGCACCTGGGAGAAGCTTGTACTTCTGCTTCCTGTAACAGGGAAGTCAGAGGAATACAAACTTAAGAGTGTAGCATCACGATGACAAAAGGTCAGCATCCTACTACCCTCCCTTTTAGAGCAACTGTGACAAGTGTAGCACAGGCCAAAGACAATATTCACAATCAGGCCAGGCTACACACAGAAACATCAGTCTGTAGTAAGCAAATAACTCTCAATGCAAACCAGTTACACTGTCACACAGTTACCAAGAGAAAAATATTTGCATTTAAAACCAGCTAATAAAAGAAAAAAAAGTATTACTTTTTTATCTATAGGAAAATAAAGTCAGGTTTATAAATTCAGGGATAATGGATACACTAAGAGGTAATCAGACTGTCATAAAGAAACAGCAATGGCAGAGGAAGGATGTGGCATATGGTTCCCATGGCAGTCATTCATGATGCCTGAATGACAAAAATTGGAGGGTGGAGCCATGGGTGGGATTGTTTTTGTACGAGGCTGTATCGTTGTGAGGACAGGGTAGCCACAGTGATACATTCCCCGTGAGGCCTTTACAAAAACCCATATGTGCATAAGCCTTGTGGAAGAGTGTGTTAAGAGAGATACAGAGAATTCTGCAGCACAGCAGGCATGTTCTGTCTTGTCTTTTTCTTGACGTACCTAGTATGCTAGGACTTACTTTCATCATCTGAGAACCAAGATTGTCCTCTCTGGAAAACAAACCAGGAGATTCTGAAACATTGAAATAATTTTCAGCAAACTGAAAATTGCTGACTGCAGATGTACGTAAAACCTATCAGAATATGTGAAACAGAGAATTAGTATTTTTTCCTGATGCAACAGAGTTTGCAACAGACAACAAAATGGTTCTTTATTAATGTGAAAAAGTGTTAGAAAAAAAATTCTTACATGTAGCAGGAATCTCTCAGAGGCATTATATAAGATGTTTTGGGGTTTTCTCTCTTAAATAAGCCTCCAGTGTCCACTGACTGACTCACGCCTGTGAGCACAAAGGTTTTCTCTAACCCTTCTCCACACTGTCCTCTTGCAGTTCTTCCTAATGGATATCAAGTGTTTGCCTGAGACCAGCCAACTGATTCTTCTGGACTCTTCTTGTGTGGATGACTTTTAACCTATCAGAAAATTGAATGGGATCCTGAAAGACTGTTCAAGATGGCTGGCCTGCCATTGAAGGGCAAACAAATGGATTTGTTTTAGTTCAGTGCCACAAAATCAAACCACCTATAGGAAAAGGTATGTGACTATGACAACCACAAACCAAGTACTATTTGATTATTAACTCCACAAGTTACAGAAGGGAAGGCTTCACAATGCTTAGATTACACGACTGACAGTAAGGAAGTTCTAGTTGTAGAGGACTTATATTTCTAGTCAATGACAGCCTCTATCTCTTAGAGAATACCTACATGGTTTATATATCTGAAAAATGAGAATAGCAGGTAATAACAATGAGATAACATGGAGATCAGAGAAAGGTTGTAAAAAAACTTGAGGTGAAATATAGACAATAAAAATAAGTATTAAAAAACTCTGGGAAATGCTTTTTTAAATGCCACAGATTATACAATGATACTTCAAGCTGGTTTTCTGCCAAAGCCCTTCAGACAGAAACTGGGAGATATTTGTGATTCCAGATACAGTGAACATTGCTTAAGCTTCTGTTTCCTAAAGTCAACTACAGTGCATCCCTTTTCTTAGCTTATGATACAACACTCAGTCACTGTGAACACCAATAACATGAATTTCGGCGATGGCACAAAACTTACAGTAATAGGTAAGAAATTTTTGTTTTCTCTTCTAAGTAACTTCAAATCCCAGGTCTTCTCTTTAGAGAACTTCACTTCAATGTTATTCTCCCTTTCATTATTAAACTGATGTTTTGCTGATCTGCTAGTAGCCCAGTCTACTTTGGAGAACAGACTACATTTAGTACTCTAGAAAGAAACACACATTTCACTTTGGAGAACTGAATGAATGCATTTTCAGTGAATAAAAAGCTGTCCATAGTAAGAATTACAATGAGGAATGGGTTAAAAAATGTGTGCATCATAAGTATATTGTCTTAAAAAAACAACACCTGCAAAACTCACTTTTCTCCAAAAGTATAACTATTCTCCATAATGCTAGTTCTCCTGGGGCTACAAGTGATTAAGGACAAGTCAGTGAAAGGCTACCTTTCTGGAAAAAAAAAAGAGTTACAGTTACATTTCTGATGGGTCTAGAAAACCAAATCAAGACTGTATAAACTTAAATTACTTTGGAACTTTTCAGGATAAACTAAAGCATGTGTTAAATAACTGAGAAGAACAAATAAGTGTACTAGCATTTTTAATTAACAAAACAGAAGCCACAAAGAAATAGCTTTATGATAAGCAATACTAACAGCTCTATGCAGCTGTTTGATTCCTTGTTGTTATAGAAAACAACTCTCCACAGCACAGCCAGTTTCCTTTCCTTTCACAAACCAGGCTCATCAAAATGGCGATAAAAAGATCATTTAGGACAATGGTCCTACTATTTCAGAAGAGATGCTAAAAGGCCACTGAAAACCACAGAAACAGAATATGTGGTTCATTTCAAATTAAAGTAGCTTTCAGGTAATGTTTATCTCTGGGACACACGTTTGTATTTGGAAAAATTCAGTGATCTAGTGTGAGTCTGGGGTGTCTGAGCTGATGAAAATCAATACACTGATCCCTCATTGACCATAGTCAATTATGCAGCTAACTTAAATAATCATAGCTAAGAGAATGAAGAGAAAAAAAGTAGAGACTTTCTTCCAGGGCATGAGAAAGGGAAAGATGTTTAGGAACTTCTGCAATGGGGATAGTGGACCAGGGTTACATATTACAAGTTATTTTGTAAGTAAAAAAAAAAAAAAGTTCATTTTACAAAAGAAGAATATCCATGATGTTGAAAGGAAATGAGGAAATGAAAGAAATTAGGCAGTTTAGTTGAAAATAAGCAAGGAAAATTACTCTTTCTGCATACAGGAAGTATTTTCTAATAGTACATCTAGATAAATAGGTAAATGTCCTCTAAAGAAATGGTGAAAGCTGCAAAAACACAATTCACCTAAGTCTGAAGCAAAGGGTCTCTGGAAGAGATATTTCTGAGATTGATTTCATTTGGTTAGACACACAAATGTGTCCCCTATGGACCATTCTCTTTTTTTAGGGGACCATAAATTAATGTACTTTGTGTTTCTTCTTTTGCTTGTACTGCATGAGGGCAGAGTTAGTCCACAGATCTGGGTCAGAGGACTGAGAGTAGAGGAGAGGTTTTCCTGCAGCTGCAGAACAGTGTGAATAATGAAAAACTGTACTTCGGCACTGGGACAAAGCTTACAGTCCTAGGTAAGACAGAAATCGGGGCTCTGTGATATATGTGATACTGGTATAGGGGACAAAAGCATTCTTAATTAATGGCATAGTAATGATATTTTTTCATATAGCTGCGAAGACAGGATTAATGCTTTATTGGTTGCTTATTAAAATGAGATTTATTGATATGGAAGTGTAGGATTTGCAGTCATGAATTTTGAGATCCTTGTGGCTGTTGGCTCTGTCTACCCTTACTGGGAACTTTGTGAAGGGAGAAAGGAAGAAATAATTCTGTTTCCTCCCATTCACCAAGAAAACATTATAGAGGTTGGGAATTAAAGATCCTTCTTTGGTCTGCAAATTTTCAGAGGTAGAGTCTGGATTCTCATGTCTGCAGAATCATGCAGGGAAAGTCTTGCTGGTACTTTGCTCTTCTCTTCATAGATGGCAGGCAGGCTGCCTAAAGTTGCTTTGGGACACTGGTTTCCTCTACTAGTCCTTTTCATGACTTCTAATTCTCAAAAAAATTTATATTCTTTTTCTCTCCATCCACTTTTCTCCTCTATTCCTTCTCTTTTTCCCCATTTGTTTTCCCTACCTTCTTCCCTCCCAGGAAAGGATTTAACATCACTTATATAAAGACATTTTGGTATCACAGGGCAAAATAACCCTTTCCAACTGCCACATCTGAGAGCAAGTTGTAGAAGTATGCACTAGTGTCTGCTCCTTTAAACAGTACTGTTTTAATGAACTAAGTGGCTGGCAAGAAGAGTATTATGACACTGCAGGTTATAATCTGATCAGGTACAGCTGTGCTTTTTAACTGTGCCACTTAGTGTGTGGAGTCGGCGCTGTGCTCAGAGCTATAGTTAAGTAGCTGTTATTAACCCAAGTGGAGAACACTTGTACATTTCCCTTGCATTGATGGTATGTAACTCATACACAGATTATTTTAAAATCAGAGTAGGAGTGAAAGATAACAAGAAATCATGAAACTGACCTTCCCATAATGGCAATGGAAGAACTGTGGTATATTTTCTCTTAAGTGGGTGGAGAACGTGTGACAGGGAATGAATAAATTTTTGAATGGAAGTTATTAAGCATTGTGCCCACTGTGGAAGATTAGAACAGAATGGGCTGTCTCCTTACACTCCTAAACACTTTTTAATGATTGTCTCTTCTTGTGCTTGTACCAGTCTCCCTACACCATTTCAAGCACGCTCATTCTCTGGCTTTCTTTGTCTTTCCAGTAGTTTTACCATTCTTTCTGTCTGCTTTTTTTTCACCTGCCTTCCACTTGTCTTTTTTTGTTTTAGTCTGTTAAATCGCTCTCATTTTTCTTCTGTGTCCTCTCTATCTGTTGACGTGTCTTCACTCATCAGCCATTGAGGCCATGAGCCAATGAACTTATGTCAGAGATACTTTTAGGATAGGAAAAAATTAATAAAGCCACATACTGGAAGGGAGCAGTAAACATGATAAACATCTCCTCATGTCCCCTGGAAATAAAGCAGAGTAGTGCTAAACATTCTAGGGATTTCTCTCTATCATTATCTAGTTACCTCTTCTGAAGTCTGTACAAGTTCACACATTTTCACAAAAGTACCCAAGGGATCTTTGTGGAGTTAGCAGTGACAACCATGATTAAGGCTAACGGTTGAAAGCATGCACTGTTTATGGGTCAAGATCTATGCAAGATATTGCAAGTTTCTGCTAATTCTCTCCATTCTAGAAAGGAGGGAGTGGTCAGGAAGAACATCTACAATATATAGTGCCTTCACACTGAAAAAAAAGTAAAAGTTTTGTCTTTGGCTCCATAATTCTCTCTGCATTTCTGTTCTCGTGTGCATGTTGCAGAACTGGTGGGTTTATCATGCTAGATGAGTAAAAAAGTCACTCTAATAAAGTACATGGAAAAAAAAAGTTGCTTTTAGGGTCGCTGCCTAGCTCCTGAGTAACATCTCACTGTTGCCTTGTACATACTTTTGACTGTAGAAGTCTGTTGTCTTTAGGCTTATACGTAGGTATTAACTTTAGGACAGGGGACATCTTTTGGTTTGTGAGTGTATAGAATCTTGCCTCATTTGGGGAAGATGTGTAGTCTAGGATGAGGAGTTCTCATACCTAGGATAACCTAAATAATAAATAACATAAAGAGATATTTCATAGTCTTAAAAAAGGATGGCAATTTAAGACCTGAGTCAAGACTTGTTCCAGGCATATTTGGGTTACCTTCAAGTGTCCTCCACTTCAGACAGTGAGAAAGATTAGCTCCTTCCTTTCCAGTTACCTCTTAAAAAAGGGGGAGGGAGGCTCAAGTAGGGTGTCACATGGCAGTATAATTCTGAACATTGCAATAACCATAATGTCTTAGGACAAAGATGATTGAGGGAGTGGAGCATCTCCCTTATGAGGAGTGGCTGAGGGAGCTGGATCTTTTTAGCTTGGAGAAGAGGAGACTGAGGGGTGACCTCATTCATGTTTATAAATTTGTAAAGGGCAAGTGTCAGGAGGAAGGAGCCAGGCTCTTCTTTCTGATGCCAAACGATAGGACAAGGGGAAATGGGAACAAGCTGGAGCATAGGAGGTTCAACCTGAACATAAGGAAAAACGTTTTTACTGTGAGGGTGACAGAGCACTGGAACAGGCTGCCCAGAGAGGTTGTGGAGTCTCTGGGGACATTCAAAACCCACCTGGACACATTCTTGTGTGACCTGGTCTGGGTGGTCCTGCTCTCGCAGGGGGGTTGGACTGGATGATTTTTCAAGGTCCCTGCAGACTCCTAATATTCTGTGATTCTGTGATCTCCAGGAATGTAATATGGTCAGTTGAAGATGCTTGTGCCTTGTAACACAGGCTCTTTTCTATTAGTACGGTATTACAAATACAGGTCTTATAGCACTACTGGATACCTTTCTGCCTAGCTGTTTGCTTAGGTTCTTTTCAGCTTTCCTATACTTTTGACTTCAAACACGCAAACATTTCAGTAGCCAGACTTTATGTTTCTGTGTAATGAGTGAAGATGAATACTTTCAGTTTCCTGCTCTCTATCTCATAGATATTAATTGTCTAACAGACAGATGTTAAAAGGCCAGATATACCAGGAGTAAGACAGCACAAATACAATTTAATTTTAAGGAGTTTCTGACTGAAGACAGTGATGGAGGCTCTAGGCCATATTGCTTTCTCTTTCAGAGAAGAACAGAGAAATCATACCTCCAGCTGTGGCCATCTTTTCCCCATCAAAGCAAGAGATCCAACAGAAAAACAAGGCTACTCTGGTGTGCCTGGCCTCTGGTTTCTACCCTGACCACCTGAATCTGTTCTGGAAGGTGAATGGTGCTAGGAGGACAGAAGGGGTGGGGACAGATGACTTTTCCACACAGGAGGGGAGTACCTACTCATTGACCAGCCGACTGAGGATCTCAGCCCAAGAATGGTTCAACCCTTCAAGTCGTTTTGAATGCGTTGCCAACTTTTTTAAGAATCAAACACAGGAATCGGTGCAAAAATTCATCTACGGTGATGTTGGTGGGTAAAAAATGTGTATTGCCATGCCGTACAAACTAGAAACCACAAGTCAAAAGGGTGTGGACTATGATGTGAAAAACATCTATATACAACTTCTGTGCAGGGTGTTGTTATGGCACAAATATATATGTAAATATGTAGGTATTAGTCTCTTCATATTCTTTTGCCTTTGTATCTACGTTATCATTATACATCTAGAGGTTTTCAAAGGTTTATTCAGCTTTTCGCTGAGAAATCTCTGTATTATAGTAAATATATATGTATATATACACATATATACACACACACACCTTTGTATAGTACAGTAAAATGAATCAGGTAGTATATTGCAAACTGAAATTTCTAAAATTTGTGTTCTGTTTACATTGAAGAGAAACATGACTTTCAATTAAATTTTGTCTTTCAGGTTGTGCACTCACGGAAGGTATGTGTGTCGTCTCACAGGCAAATACCTGTATGTATTTTGATTCCAGTTTTACTGACACTAAGTACAAGGTGTGAGAGATTTCTACTACTAGAATAACTTGTATTCCTCATCTAAGTGGTTTGTAAGTTAGATCAAAAAAAGAAAAAATTAAATAGATTTTGGGTGGTTTGTATGCTGTATGTAGCTGTGTTTTGGGTTTTAGTTCATCTTTATGACTCCCTTTCAAAATAACAGAAGAAATTGCTGAACCTTCCTATAGACTGCCATTCACTCGTTTTATCATCTTCTTCAGTCCTTAACACTGCCTTCTGTTGGAAAGATGCTTGCTCAGCCATGAAATAAAAAGTTCATACTTAGCCAAGTGATTATTACATCAAGATTCAGAATCTAGAATTCTGAATACTTTTTATTATCAAATTCTGAGTATTTCTCATTGCAAATAATATTTCTTTCCAAACTGTGAGGATACTCATATTAAAAAATATGTTTCTTTCCCTTTTATATAGGTATTTACACACTCTTATTTTTCCATCGTCATCTTTAATGTTTCAGGAATCTTAAGGCTGAACCAAGATCAGGCTGGTGTCTCAATACTACTGCAATTCCTTAAAACTGAAAAATCTAGAAGACTAAAAGTTCCAGACATCATGTTATTCTGGGCTATGTAAAACTTCCCTGATATATCAGCAGCACTCACAAGGCCACTGACAATAATGAGTGAAAAAAATGTGTATGGTATGATACAGCTTAATTTCAGTTCCTAAGAAGGTATTCACATGAACAACCTGGTTTTTCAGTAGGTTTGGCAACACAATAGTTAAATATTCCCAATCAGGACATACTTTCTCAGCATAAACCAAATCTCCATCTTTCCGAGACTCACTTTCTTTTTTGGTTCTTTGAACCACAGTGTTCTTTCCCATCCCCTACTATCTTGTGTCAACAGAGTCATTCATTTGGCTCTAGTTCCTTTGTGTTGCTTACCTAAGGATTTCAAGTGTTCTTATTGATAAAAGCTACATTAGATCTAGTCTCTCATGATGATGATAATTCAATACATAAATGCTGTTTGACTTGCAGAGTCCTACCTGAGGTACGGAAATTCTCTGAAGCTCACTTACCTCATTCTCTGTGGCAAAGCTTTGCTCTATGCAGTTTTGGTGAGCGGTCTGGTGTGGACAGCTAAGGTAGGTTAGTGTGCCACTTGAAGGCTGAGCTTACTTATTAGTACAAGGATCAGTGTATACAGACTAAATCTATTCTTAGCTATGGTGTTGCTCTACATGTGCTCTGCCAGGCTTTGTGCAGGCTAGTTTGAAAAATCCCATGTGATGGGTTTTCTATTATAGCTTTTCCAGAGCACAAATAAAATCAATGCTCTGTAGCAGAGCAATTCCTTCTCAAAATATTCCTTAAACACATGAAAAAATGAGAATTAAGGACAACTTCTTCAGAAAGTAAAGAAGGGAAATATCAGTTACATCATACTTCCACTTGGTCTTGTTGAACTTTATGATGTTCACAGGGGCCCCGTCCTGTAGCTTGTCAAAGTCCCTCTGGAAAGCATCCCTTCCCCCAAGTGTATCAGCTCCACTACTCAGCTTGGTGTCATTTGTAAACTTGATGAAGGTGCATTCAATCCCACTGTCAATGATATTGATGAAAGTATTAAATGGTATCAGTCCCAGTATGGACCCTTGAGGGAAACCACTCATTACTGGTTTCCACTTGGACATTGAGCCATTGACTGTAACACTTTGGGCATGGTCATCCAGCCAATTCCTTACCCATGTAACAGTCCATCCATTAAACTCATAACGCCCAACTGAGTGGCAAGAATGTTGTGCGTGACCATATCAAACGCCTTACAGAAATCCAGGTAGATGATGTCCATAGTTCTTCCCTTGTCCACTGACGCAGTCACACAATTATAGTTGGCCACCAAATTAGTCATCTAATACACTAAGTTGTGTGTAAATGTATTTGTTCAATATGTAAGTAAATATTTTATACAGGTTAAGACACTTCCTTGGTATAAAAAGTGGAGAAGCATGGACATACAACATGATTATTTCTGCTAAGGCTCTCAGGGGACACAATAGTTGGGACATTAAGAAATATGGTCTATAGTTTCCTTGGTGTTTGTATTTGTTCCTTTTGCTTGTTTGGTTGGCTTTTGTGGGTTTTTTTCTTTTTTAATTTGTTTTTTTTGTTTTGTTTTCCATTAGGCTGGTGGCAAGTTGTATAGAGAATAAATGAAGTGTCCTCTTCATCTTATCAGCAGGATCACAGCAAATTATGTTTTCTACCTGTCTATAGCAAAGAATTTATGCTTCTAAGAACTTCTGAACATTATTTCCTGGTGGTTCTCTGTTCCCCTCCTGTTCTTTCCAATTTGTTGTAATCACTACTGGGTTTTCCCTGTACTTCCATATCATACTGTACCGTATCATACTGTATTTTATTGTATCATATAATACTGTAAAGTATAATATCTTTAACATCTTCTTAATGCTCTGAGGCTGAGGACCCAGCTCCCTGAATTAGGAATAAAGTTTTAGCTTATTTTCCATTCAAGAACCATGAGTTGTTGTTTTTTAATTTTGTCTTTTATATCAATAATGCCCTACAACAGAACTTCCAGTGATGTGTAGTATCAAAAAGATCACTTGGAAATAAATTGAGAACAGAGTCATACCTTTTATGTATAGATGTATCCTAAATAGAGGTAGAAATAACATAGACCAAAATAGAGAAGTGTTTGTGGAGCTTTGGAAGCAGAACATTTGGGAATGTGATAACAAGGCAGAGGGAGCAGGAGGCATAGAGTGGAGACCTTGAAGGAAGCTTTCTGTTTAGCATAGCCAAGATCTTCAACAGAAGGGGGGAAATATCTCTGAAGGCCCCAGCAGAAAACAGTACCTCAGAATGAGAGCAGATGACATGCCAAAATGTCTCTTTAAGGGAACAGCAGTTGAATTTCAGCCAAAACAGGATGCGGTTTGACATTTACTCAAAAAACACATTTTGATAATGCATCAGTCTCTCTTACCACAACAACACCCTGGCCTCTCAGGATGAGGCACAGGGTGCAGCTCTCTGTTCACCATATTACAGTTGGACAGAAATAGTGACACATACAGGCCTTATGAAAGCTGGTGGTTTTTTTGTCTCATGCTATCACACAATCTCCTTGTGACTGAAGTCTGCAGATGGGTTTTGCATCTGCAGCTGCTGCTTCTGCTGTGCAACACAAAAAACGAAAGATCTGTGGTTTTAAAACGAAAGATCTGTGGTTTTGAGGGAGTTGCTGACCTGCTGTTAAGAATTAAAAAAAAGAAAACAACATGCTTTTTCTAGGTATCTCAAAACAGCAAAACAAGATGATAAAAACAATGTACTTATAGAAAAATTTTGATGAGAGGGGAGTTCTGGAGATCTCTCAATCCAAATTCCTGTTCAAAACAGTGCTAACTCCAAAGCTAGATCATGTTGCTCAGAGCTTTGTCCAGGTGATTTATTAATATCTTTAAGGACAGAGATACTGCAAGCTCTCTGAGAAATCTGTTTCAGTGCTGAAGCACCCTCAAGAGGAAGCATTTTTTTGTTATATCTAATCAGAGTTTATCTTGCTGCAGCTTGTTCCCACTGACTTCCACTGTGCCACTCTTAAGACTCCAACTCTGTTTAGGCAGTTGGAGTCATGCAAATAGCCATCCTTTAGCCTGCTCCTCTCCAAGATGAACCAAATCAATTCACTCAGCCTCTCCTATGTTTCTTCTCCAGTTCTCTGATCATCTTAGTGACCCTCTGCTGGACTCCCCACAATTGGTTTATATCTCTGTTGTACTAGGGCTGGGACAGGGTAGGGGTGTGTATGGAAAATAGTGGTAGTATTCCAAATACAGCCTCACAAGTGCTTCAGCATGCTAACTGCTTTCTTGCTAATGCAACCAAAAATGTAATTAACATTTCAATACTGAAAGGGCTCGCTGCTTACTCATGTTCAATTGCTTTTCTGCAAAGCTGCTCCCTAGCCAGTCAGTTGATATTTAAATGACTCAGATAAAGGTTCTTTCACCTTTTCACCAGGGGATGTGCCTGTAATCCAATAACTCCTTTCCCAATGAAGAAATTCTCTGCAATAACCACAAATTGAATTTTTCCCTATAAATTCAGTATGCTTATCCTGCATATGTGGTACTCCTTTGCCCTACAGCATTTACAATATAATTTTACATAATTCAGGTTGGGATAAGAATAATCTCAGAATGTGGATGCTGTATCTGTGATTATGGAATGGTCCTATTCTACATCCTTTCTTTAAACCTTTCCAAAACCCTCTGTCTGGAAACAGATTATTATTCTTATTTATTTCAGAACTAGCAAATTATGCAGGTGACCTTTACACATCACAAGGACTTTACTTGGTGCTTTCTTGCTATAGGACAATATAGGACAATTTGTTATACTATCATCATGGAATGCTTACATGAAAGAGTAACTCATGCTATGACAATTCCACTGCATTAATGACACTACCTGCGAGAATGGTGGTGTTGGAAAGACACTGGTAGGTGTTTGTGTGTGAGACACAAGACTCTTCATGCCAAGTCTGAAGTATTCCATCAAGGAGAGATTATACAGTAAACAAAATTGTATACACATCCTGCTTGTTCATCCCTCTACATTTTTGTCTTCAAAATATAGATACTTTCTGGAGCACTGTCAGGTCTTATCTTAAAGTCAGAGAACTATAAGACTTTGAATGAGGAACATCACAAAGCTGCCTGGGAGAAAAAAACACTCAGAAGTCATCCATATAGAGGAAGGAATAATTTAGGTTAACATAGACCATGTTGCTGCTTATTAGGCAGTGAAAGAAACATAAGAACAAGGCATAAAGAGATAGATGTGACACACCTAGAGGCATGCGCTCACTATGTAGCCAGAAGTAAACTGGATAGTCAGAACAATGTCTGAACAAATGGAAATCTGGATGTTATTTTTCTTGGATGTGAATTCATTCTAAGTTGCATACTACTTTGTACTGTTTCCCTTTCTTTATATCCTCCATGCACATGTTTCAGGATTGTGTCTATGCACTTGCAGACCTTGGTAATGGCTCCTCTGCTGTCAATTTAATCCAATCTGTGGCATATAAATTCTGTGTAGCTTCTATTCTTATATCATCTTTTGTTCAGGCTCCTTCTTATTACTGCTGACAATCTTAGTTCTACAGATTTCTTGTGATGAGGGTAACCTTTCCAAGCACAGCACTGTAGCTTTCTCTGATAATATTCAGAGAGGAATGACAGTGCACATACAAGTCACTATCTCTGAAGTATTTCAGACTTAGACATATGTGTGTTTCAAGTAACAGTTCTGTTTCAGGTAAGAAAATGCCTTAGAGGTCAATAATTTGTGTCTGTGTAGATTGCAGTTTCTATTTCCTTTATTTTATGTCTCAATTTGATTAGCAGTCTTTATTGATTGTTCTGATGAGATAGAGAATAAATTGCTGATCAGGAAAGAGGAGTTCAGCAATTAACCTGCATTTCACAGACCTATTCTGCCTCTCTTGTTCCAACTCCTCAACAACATCTGTTTTGTCAGTAGGCCTACATACCCTTTTCCTGTGCTGAGAGTGGCTCCCTTCTGGGGGAAGGCACTGGAAAGGAAAGAAGTTTGTGTAAAGAAAGCAAGTGACTTTGAAGTGATGTGTCCAAACTGCTGGCACAGAAATAGACAGCTGACTGATTCATCTTCACAGATAAAATATACAGATAGAAGTCTGCAAGGTTTAACCGTTTAGCTTCATATTCCTGGTGAATGTCACCCTTTTGCAATTGATTTTCACCAATGGAATAATAGATCAGTTGCAGCCCCTTCCCTGGCTGCTGCAGATACCAGGACATATAATTGTGATTATCATTTTGGCTGCACGTCAGAGTAGCTTTGTCATTTTCTTTCAGTACAAGATTTGAGGTCTGGGTGATTTTAGCTCCTGTAAGACAAAGCAAAACAAAAGCACAGTAAAACTAGGAAGCTACATTCTTGCAGAGAAGAGCAGGTATCATGACTCTACTAATGCCTTACTTGCTCCGAAGAAGTACATGGCCACACACCAAGCTGTCCACATCCTCATTTCTGCCTCCATAGTCAGTGAGCATGCCTCTGTAAGGGACTTATATAGGTCTGTTTCACATGTTTCTCTTAACCAATAGCAGAGATCTCTGTAACAGCTAAATCTATGTTGAAAACCAAGATCCTTCTTGCAAGAAATTTCAAGCAAACACTTTTTTTAAAGTGTATCTATTGAAAACACACAGAAAGTTTCAAACTGACTCAGATGGCAAGACCTATCAAACTGACCTATCAGGCAAGATATTTTCACACATAACAATTGTCTTTTTATTTACCCTTTTGATATTTTGTTTCCTGAATATAACAGAAAATGTTTAGTGTAACCAATTAAAGTGGGGGTCTTTTTGTATTTGTGACTGCTGGATTTTTCTCTTTCTGGAAAAAGATGAAATAAAATACATATGCTCAATTATTTTTCTTTCTTCACCTTTCAGAGCCAGTATTCATGACCTTGTTTTGGGAACAGCTTTATATGGTACCCTGTTGTAGCCTTAGCACACACCAAAAGTGAAGGGAACTTGAGCTGTCCCTGAAGCAAACATGTAACAATTTCTTTTCCCTTAGTTGTCCTAGAAGTGCCTGTACTATTTATAACCTCATCTTCCAGGCTTCAGAGTGATATCACTGTCTCTGACACAATCTTTTATCCTGTGTTAAGAAGACTGATCACTGTCCTGCCATGGTATTTTGGATGCACAGTGTGAACCATCACAGCAGTCATATTTGTCATTTGTAGTCTTGAAATGAGGCTCCAGAGACCAGCACCAAAACAATAAAAAATAAACAGATCTGTGCTACTAAAATTACTCTTTCTTATTTAAGTGAAAGGATGCCATCTGGTGGGATGAATCGGTATTTGTAGAGATACTTGGGGGCTGTGGTACATACCACAATTCTCTATTTTTGCATTGGCAGAACTGTAAGGAAAGGTGATTGGAACTAATGCATAACAGATACACATGTCTGTCTTTAAACTGGTGACTGTGAAATACTGAATTGAAATTCTTGACTCAGAAATACACAAGTTCTTTATCTGTAAGAGAAAGATTTCAGAGCTGATATTAAGAATGGATTTCAGAAAGCCAACATAATGCAGCTGAGGGAGGGAACTCATGTGTGAAGTAGCTGATGAGGTACCTAACTAGTGACATAGATACGCTGTAAACGTTGTCCTAAGATCACAGAATCACAGAACGTTCGGGATTGGA
>NW_010166395.1:0-7619 GCF_000695765.1 Mesitornis unicolor
CCCCCCCAAGAAGTTATTCAAAAAACACTGCTATCGAGCGGCCCAAAGACACTCTCAGTTAATACAGACAGCAAATATTGTGCAGAATTTCTTGGCCCTTTGTGTTTAAAAACCAAGAAAAGAAGAACAGAAGCTGGAAAGAGAACGTGTCGGCGATGTTGCTCGGTAAAACTGTGCTAAGCTGGCCTGTTCTGGTCCCTCAGAAAGGGGAGGACAGACCCTGCCCCTTTGGAGAAGGCGCTGCAGGGAAGCAGTTACCTGCCAGGACCTAGGGGACAGGGACAGCCTGGCATGGAGGGCATGAGCTTCCCACTCAGCATCATGGAAAGATGCAGGATTCACACACAAACTGGGAAATCTGAAGCTCAAAACGCCTTCGTTTCCCGGGAAATTAAACAAATTTCCCGGATTGTTGGTACGCATCTGCTCGGTGGGATGGGGAGCAATGCAAGGCTCTCACCCCCTGCAGCCCCTGCCCAAAAGGGTTCGGTACTCGCTGCCGCTCCCCGGTTTTTCCCGCTGCAGCCTCCGTGTCCCAGCACTGCAGAAAGGATGGGCTGATGGGCTCAAACCGCGAATCGCTTCACCGCGCTCTGCAGGGCTTCTCTGAAGCAGCAGTTTTCCCTTCCAGATTTACACCTGCCTTTCTTTCAATGCAAGCAACATCTGACACATGCCACAAGTAAACGCAGATCACAGTCGGCACAGACGGGTGGTCCCGAGGAAGGGCCCCTTTTCCCTCCTGGAGAGCAGCGCTCCGACAGCAAAAGAGCAGGGCCGTATCTTGCAGAGGGGAGGAGGAGAGCACACGCGCACACACACACACACACACACACACACACACATTGCATGGAGGAGGAACACAGATTTTTGCAGCAAAACTTGGGAGAAAGTACCCTTAGAGAGAGCTACAACCCAGCGTCTTCCCTGCTGCTGAAAGCCCCCGTTCACAGCAGCCTTTTGTGGCCACAACCAAGCCCTCCCTGGCTGAACCGGACCCACCACCACCACCTACACCTCTCCTTTTCCTTTATTTATTTTACCTGAGTTGAAAAATGAATCCAAACCCTCCGTAGCGCAGCCTTCGCGCTGGCAGTGCTGGAGAGGCACTTCATGCGCTGCTCTGGGGGCTGCAGAGACATCGCAGGACAAGCGGCCACAGGAGAGCATCTTCCACAAGCAAAGACCACTCGGGGACCTTGGGCTATTTTTTCCTCTTCACAGGCATGGGAAAGAAGCCCACCAAGACCTAAACTGGAGACTTTCTGTGGACTTAGGGGGCTTTGCAGCGGGCCCCAGAAGCACACAGAAAACCTGCAGGCACCGAGGGGGTTGTTCGTGCTGTCTAGCTTGGAGCAGCTGTCTTTTAATTAAAAGAAGAGTCATCAGGCGCCTCCAGAGGGCAAGTCAGGACAGTCACCGAATTTGGGAGCTCTGACTTGCCTCCCGAGGAGCTCTCCCCTAACAGGTTGCAGACTGGGAGACCAGACTCCTAACGCCAGCAGCTAGAGTAAGGCAGGTAAGAAAACCTCAAGTCTGGAGTTCCCAGAGGAGGTGAGGACCAGATTTTCCAGTGTTCAGAGAGCGTGACAGAGGCTGGATTTTGAAAGCAAAACCCAACGCTGAATTTGGAGCTCTTCTGAAAAATCCATCTTGTGTGCTCAGATATCGTAGTAACAAACAAGGTAAAAATCCCAGGGGGAGAACAGAGCCCTAAAAAAATACTAAAGGGGATGCTATGCATCAAGGGTCAAGATCAAAAGAAGAGGAATTTCTGTGATCCAAGTCCCTCTCTGTTACTGGCAGAGCCTCCTAATGTCAGTAAGGAACCGAGCACTGGCAGCACCCCCGTCCTGCCCGGGCTTGCAGGGCTGGCTGCCTCCCCCGCGCCAGGGGTAACGGCTCTCGTTATAACACATAACGTTAATAATGCAGCTTTATTTCCTTGCACAAAGGCTGTCGAGCCCGAGTGGCTCCAAGCTGGGACCTGGGTGCTGGCAGCTGCCTGGGCTGTTGTGGTGGGAACCACTCGTGCTGCCCTTCTGCTGCAGCACGGCAAGGAAGCGACCAGCCCCAAAGCAAGTCCTTAGCAGTAAAATGCAATCGTACGGATCTTTGGTTAAGTCACTGAAGAAGGCTGAGGAGATGTGAGCCGGGGCCCCTGGACCTAACACTGAACACAGCATTTGGAGAGCTAAGGGCATTTCCAGGTACAGCAGCACGTGTCCGACTACCTTACTTCCACAGGCGCGGCACTTGGAGAAGGAGAGGGGAGGAAGCATTGAAGGGGAGTCCCGGCTCTTGGTCTGGATGCCTCATCTTCCCCACCTCCTTCATTTGTTCTCGATCAGAGTCTGGACTTTATAGACAAGGTCCCGAGCCAGTTTCAGGATCTGCTTGGTGTTGTGCCGCTCAGCCATTTCTGGAACAGAAGGAAGGAACCCATGAGGGGGTCAGACCCGAGCATCTCAAGAGTCCCCCTGGCCTCACAGCTCGCTGCTGCTCAGCTCAGCTCAGCTCCGAGAGCTGAAGTTGCAAATTCCTGCCCAAGTCCCCTCACAGAGACCAGCTCTGAAGAGCCACCATGAGCCAACACATCTGGGGATGACGACAGCCAGCAGGAAGCAAAGCCTACACCAACAGCTCCCTTCAAGCACAGCAAGGTGGGCTGTGGCCAAGGATGGCACAGTGGCTCCCCCCAGGCACCATCTGACCCCAGCAGAGCCTGACTGACCAATGGTCTCCTTACCATCACGTTCCAAGATCAGCATCGCACCACCACACACCACTCTGCTTGCTTTTAACACCCAGCCCAGACACAACTGCCTATAGGCACAGACACGTGCTGCCTCAGCTCAGCAGCTGCCACAAATTGAGCCCAACAGGAGACAAGCTGTACCGTTGAAAAACTTGATGATGTCTGTAAAATCCATGTTGTTCTCCAAGATGATGTCCCGGTACATTTCCACCAAAGCCAGGGCTATGAAGAGCACGTAGTGTGCGGAGGAAACGTGCGCAGCTGCCCAGATGGTCTCCCAGACGGCGAACACGTCGTCGTACACCAGCTCTGCGAACAGAGGGAAAAGCCCAGCAGTTACCACAGCAGCCCCGGGTTTACAATCTGGCTCACGGGGTTCACCAGCAGCTCTGGAATAACAGGTTCTGTATCTGGACTGAAAAGTCAGCCACAAATCTACCAGGGAAAAGCAAAGCAGGAACACGTGGTGAAATTGAAATTACTCCGCCCTAGTGAGACCACATCTGCAATCTTGTGTCCAGTGCTGGGCCCTCAGCTCAAGAAGGACAGGAACTGCTTGAAAGAGTCCAGCAGGGCCACAAAGATGATGGAGGGAGTGGAGCATCTCCTGCTGAGGAGCGGCTGAGGGAGCTGGGGCTCTGGAGCTTGGAGCAGAGGAGACTGAGGGGTGCCCTCATTCCTGGGGATCCATTGGGAAAGGGCAGTGTCAGGAGGAAGGAGCCAGGCTCTGCTCTGGGATGGCCAATGCCAGGACAAGGGGCAATGGTCCCAAGCTGGAGCACAGGAGGTTCAAGCTGAAGATGAGGAAAAACTTTGTCAGTGTGAGGGCACAGAGCACGGCCCAGGCTGCCCAGAGAGGTTGTGGAGTCTCCTTGTGTGCAGACACCCAAAGCCCTGGCCGTGTTCCTGTGTGACTGCTCTGGTGATCCTGCTCTGGCAGGGGTTGCACTGTGGGAGCTTTCCAGGTCCCTTCCAACTCCTCATAATCTGTGATTCAAGTTCAAACTGAAGCTGTAGTGTGTATTGAGAAGGGTGGAAGCACAGCAGACCTTGCCTTCCCTCCCCATTTGCTGGTCTCAGCTCCCTCCCGCCCAGCACACACCTCTCTTGAAGTCCAGGAGAAACCATCGGTAGCAGAAGTAGAAGTGAGTGTAATCACCATTCTGGTGCATCAGCTCGAAGAGCTCAGAGTCCAGAATCTGCCGAGAAAAGCAAAAGCAAACTCATCGGTGCACACTGGAGGTGCCAGCCGCTCCTCTGCCTGCTTTCCCCCATTTCCACTGCTCTCCTGCTGCACCATCTTCACCCAGCATCTCCCTCCTTTGCAATCCAGGCACATGTCACTCCCAGGCTCTCCTTACAGCCCTTCTGGTGTCCCCTCCTGCTTCCCACCACCGAAAGCTCCTCTCAGCCTCTCTGAGACAGTCCCCATCCCAAGAACAGCTTTCCCCCAGGTTTGAGAGGCTGCTGATGCTGTGCCAGGACCCCCTACCTGGATGAGAGATCTCATGTTGGCAAAGTGGGTGTCCATGGCTCCTCCGTGGGGGAAGTTCTGGTTCATCCTCTTCATGAGCTCTGTGAAACAGCTGAAAGCCAGGGCCTCTGCACAGGGGAGAGAGATGGTCACTGCTCGGCTGCATCCATACCCGCATCACCACATCCCACCACGCACCCACAGCAGGAAAACCTCTCCCTGCTCCACACACAGAGCCTTGGACAGACAGCTCACACTGTAAAAGGTCACGCTGTCCCCATTCTGGCTCCCACAAAGGCATGGGGACAGTGGAGCAGAGCCACCTACTCACCGTCATCCAGGATGACCAGGAGAGGGGCCAGCAGGTCGCACATCCCCTGCACGTAGCCGATCTCAATGTGCTGCCAGATGTAGCTGTGGGAGAGAGCAGGAAAGGTGGCCCGTGAGCCCTTCCCGTGCCACCTCACTTGCCCGTGCCCTGCCTCCATTCCAGGGACGCTGGTGTTTCCTACATCCTGCCACCAAACAGGGTCAATCAGACCAGTTTATTCGGTTTGCCCTGCGCTCTGTTCCTCTACAGCCAGGCTGTAAATTATTTAAGTGCCAGTGGTGACTTTCAGGTCAGCCATGCATGGCACAGCCCTAGATCAACACATCCATGTCCATGGCTGTTGATCCACGGCTGTGCCACGGCCATTGCACAGAAATCAGTGCAGGTGGGGTGATTGCTCAAAAGGACCAATAAAGTTGTTAATTTATCTCTCAATTCTCATCCTTCCCCCTCGATTCGTCCTCTTGGCTCTCTCTGCACAATATCTCCTGCTTCGCCTCCCCGCACCCAGCGTCCCAAGAAGCAACCAGCCCTGCAGAGATATCTTCCCATATTTGGTAGCAAGTCAAAATGCATTCAGAAAGGACTCGGATCCACTGCTGGCACAAGGGAACAAGCTTTTCCATCCTGCCCACAAGAGCTTTCCAAAATCTGCTGCGTTGTAGAACTCATCTCAGCAGAGATCTCCAGCTCTGGCTGTCAGATAAAGTGACAGCTCTAATGAAACAGCAGCTTCTCCTCATATTTGCAAGATGAGTAATAATATTTGAGCCCTCGCTGCCCCCGAAGCAGCCGCAGCTGCTGAGCTGGAGCTGGTTTGAGTCGGTGAATGTCGCACAGCAACCTCTTAGTCACAGGGACTGAGCAGAATCAGAAGTGCACTCAGGTATCACCGGCTCTGGGCTCTGGGGTGGGCACCAACCGCTCCATCGCTTCAGGCACTTCCTCATTAGCGCTGCAGCTCTGCGGGCTGATCCTCATTAACACATTTCCCAGACATATTGCAGAGAGCAGGTGGACTGCAGTGAGTTCACAGTGTGAGGCAGCCCCAGGGAGCCCTCTGCTCTGGCCAAAAACCCGGGCACATGGCAGTCACAGCGCTCTGCAGCCCAACGCTGGGCTCCTCGCTCTGGTAACCCAGTGGTCCCTGGAGCTGTGGCTCCAGTTCTGGGATGATGAGGGGATTTTGGAAATCAAGGAGGCGAAACTCAGTAACTCAGAACAAAGTTTGAGGCTGCAGCTCCCATCACAGAGCCCCCACCTTCTGACCCCCACCTGCACATGATGTTGCGGAGCTTCTCCAGGTTGGCAGGGGTGAAGTACCAGTAGTTGCGGTCACATCGCTGCACGTCCTTCTCAATGCGGTGCAGGTTCACCGTGTACATGTCCAGCAGCTCTGGCTGCCCAAAACAAAAGCAAAGTTCATTCGTTTTCAAGTAAAACCCAAAAAGAAAGTTGCAAGGGCAACAGAGGATGGAAGGTGGAGAGCCCCTGTACACCCTGTGCAGGAGCAGCACAGGGCACGTGTGGGTAAACAGTGAGGCAGCCGGGAAGAAACCCACTCAGCAAACCAACCCATACTTACAGAGTAGGTGACACCCGTCGAGGAGACAGCAGACGCTTCGCTGTTGGTTAAATCAGTGACAGCCAGAGAATCCAGCTGCGGGTACAAACTCTCCATCTCGGGCTCCTCAGAGAGGTTATCTTCACTCTCCACCAAGCTTTGCTTTTCAGCTTCGCTGTCTGCCCAGCTCTCTACCACAGTCAGGGCCACAACATCGCGATCACACATGAGCCTTGCCGAGCTCTCCCCCACAGGAACAAAGTCCATGCTTCCAGCAGTGGGAAATTCACCTTCCAGACTGTCCTGGCCCTGCAGCTTCTCCTCTTGCTGGGCACCATCTGGGTCCTGTGAGGCTGGGATGTCAGACCCACCAGCCTTTCCCTGAGAGCTGGCCACGGATTTGTTGGTTTCCAAGGCGCTGTCCTCGTTGCTGAAGCTGCGCTCCGAGAACCCCGAAGTGATGGAGAAGTTTTGGGAAGAGGGGTGGCCAGAATCGGGGGAACACGTGCCGTTGGGAACCGTCCCGTTGGGGATCTTGCTTTGTTTGCCATCTTCCAGCTGAGCATCTCCTTCGGTCTGCTCCACTTCATCCACAGATTCAAACACCTGCAAAGCACGAGGAGAGAGCCACATGAGAACGTGCAAGCTCTTGCATTCAGCAAACTGTTGGGAACATGGGCATTATGTCCCCAAGAGCTCTTAACATAATGCCCATGTTCCCAACAGCGAGGAGGGAGAAAGATCTTCTCTATATGCACAGGTCTCATACAAGCAACCAGTGGAAGAAAACCCTGAGGACTTGAATGCATTTTAAGTCACTAATGCTGTGCCTGGCTGTGGCTCCACATCTTTGCTACAGTGAGAGACAACTTCAGATGCCCACATCTCCGTCTCATCTTAACCAGACTCTCAGAGGAATTTCTGGGCACGGTGAAGGGCCAATTCTGAAGACGCTCTCAGTTTTTAGGCTCTCCTGCCTGGATCTGGCAGGTCAGTGCTTGGCCATCTGCAAAACTCAGAGCCTACAGTCCCTGCTCCACGCTTTACTCAGCATAATATATTGGGCAGGACATCATTTAAACAGGTTGGTTGAACACATGGTTACCAACATACGGAGCAGCCAGGGGCCCTCAGGTGTGAAGGCCACATAGGGGTTGGTCCTTTGAGCCTGTGCAGAGCAGGCTGGTGAATATTAAACACCACTTCTGACCTTAGCAGCTCCAGAGGCAGGTTTGGGAGTCATTTACCTCCTCCAACTACGGTTTCTCTTTGCAGAAATCATGGTTATCAACTAGTGCTCAGCATAAGCTGGTGCTGTTGGGTGGCCAGCGTCTGAAGGAGCAGGAGGGGACAAAGTGCCAGTGCTCACCTGTGTGCTGGAGCTGGAGTCGCTCTGCAGCCGCGCGTGATTCTGCCGGCCAGAGCTGCAGCTCTGTGAAGACTGCAAGAGAGAGAGAAAAGGGGGATTGAGTGCTCCCTTAGCAAGTTTGCA
>NW_010166396.1:0-1303 GCF_000695765.1 Mesitornis unicolor
TTTTTTTTATTATTATTATTATTATTATTAATTTCCTCTAAAATCTTTCCGAAGTTGGAAAAGCAACCACCACAAAAATCAAGCAATCGAACCCCAAAAGTCACAAACTCCTGTGTGTTTTGTTTTGTTTTGGTTTTTGTTTTGGTTTTTTAAAGAACAACAAAACCAACCAACCCTGTACACAAAACTGGGTCTCGGAAACCAAACTCTGCGCTACACAACGGTAAAGAAAAAGACAAATCCATATTTCACACCTTTTATTTACAAATTGTAGCATACCAGTCACACATTGCAGAACCGTTTTATTCGAAACCGTAAAGCAAGACCACTCGAGTTTTTTAGGTTTGTTTGGTTTTTTTTTTTTTTACACTAAAACAAAACTCCAGGCAAGCAAAGTTAAAAAAAAAAAAAACAACCAACAAACTCCTTAGTAAAGGAGCTCAACTTTCCCAGAAACAACTCAAAAAAAAAAAACAACGATCCGAAACCTCTCGCCTTGAATAAAACCACAGTCACAAAACAGTAACCAGGCAAAGCTCACCATTGATACAGGAATTAAAACAGCTTTTTTTTGTTTAAAAAAAAAAACAACAACTAAAAAAAACAAACAAACAAGCAACCAAACCACACTTCAGGGCAAGGCTCGAATCACCCAGAAATGAAGGTCCAAAAACTAAAACTAAAAAAAGAATTTAAAAAAAAAATGGATAAAAATCCAACTCGGA
Source organism: Mesitornis unicolor (assembly GCF_000695765.1). NCBI lineage: Eukaryota > Metazoa > Chordata > Aves > Mesitornithiformes > Mesitornithidae > Mesitornis > Mesitornis unicolor. Next base: position 726 of record NW_010166396.1, read on the forward strand.
AACGTTTGACAGCATTTGATATTGATCACAAACCCGTTCATCGTACACATCCACTGCCCTTTTTTTTTTGGGGGGGTTTTTTTTATAGGAGATATAATGGTGAGATCGAGGGAGATTACGAGGTCACCTGCCCTCAAGGAACGGCCAAACTCTGGGGTTCAGCGTTTTGAAACCTACGGGAGAGGTTTTTGTGCCACACGCTCAAAAGCCACCCTGCGTTGATCGAGATTCAAAAAAAAAAAATCGCTTCAAGAGAGATCCTCACCCTCCCAGTCCGATAGGAGACAGCGTACAATTCTCACCATTATAAAGTTCAAGCCAAAGGGAGGGGAAGGGGAGGAAGGGAGGGAAATAAAATCATTATTGAAAAGGAAAAAAAAAAGAAAAAAGCCTTTGAACATCTGAGATCAGAGGGAGCAAGGGAAACCACGGGGGAAGCACAAATGGGGTTGGGGGGAGGAAATACTGCAAGAAAAACCCTTCTTTTTCTTACAAATGACTGCTCCAAAGGTGCTGCCAACCCCCCCCCATCATCACCATCCATGAGCTGGGGCTGACTGATGTCAGCAACTGCCTGG
>NW_010166397.1:0-10639 GCF_000695765.1 Mesitornis unicolor
AATCCTTGTCCTTATCCGAATCGACTGGACCTGGATTGAAAGGATCTTCCTCTGGGGGGTAACCGGCGGCGTATGCCGTTGGTGTTTCCGCCCTTCCCCCTTCTCTGGCTTCTATTACCCCTTCTTGGGCTTTTATAAGTTTATATACATCTCTTTCTGGGGAAGCTTCTTGATTTCCCATAGTTTCCCCACAGCTCATCTCTCTACTCCGGAGGGATTTCAGACCGGCTGGTTCCTTCTTCCTCTCAGCAGCTCATTCAACGTCCTGTGGGGACTTGTCAAAATACGCTCAGCTAGGCAGTTCATAAACCCATCACATCAGGGTCACCAATTTGCAGCAATTGAGAGACGGGATGCAGCTTGATGCAAGCAAAACGTCGGTTTACTGTGTGCAGTGGCTTCCTTATATATGCTTACATTGGCTGCATATTTTAAACTGATTGGTTCATTTGCGCGCGGCTGCATTTGATTGGTCACTGATGCACTGTTACACTAACAAACACCTCTTGCCTTTCAGGCAGAGCCCTTGATGCCTTTCTCAGCAGGTTGCCTGGAACTTGCTTTTCTCAGGGTTGAAATACCTGTTTTTCCGGTCCTTGTTTACCCCTTTTATGGTCATGACTTGAGCAGCACTCAGGGTCCTGCTCCCCAGACCCTGTCCTACACACTTGAGTGTTTTTACTTAACCCACTCAAATTTTCCAAATATTTAAGACCTTAATGCATGCATTCAATTACTCTGGCAAAATTGTAGTTGAAGATAAAACATGAGACATGCTCATTTTACACCTACACTATACTCTCTTTCAGCACAGAAGTTAAAAAACCGTCCCAAAATGAGAATTATTTTCTTTAAGAAATCAGAAAATATTTATAATTTCAATTTAACATCAAATCACTATTGATTAAAAAAGGAGAGTGATAACTTCTACCTCTTTACCAGTCAGGTTCTGGCTTTTTTTATTCACTTGTTTTAATATTTCCGATAAGATAGGAGGAGCCTCCGTGGCACACACTTTATGCAGCAATACCAGTGTTATATCAAATGACTTTAAAATTATGTGAAACTCCATTGACTCCTGTAGAATCTACAGGGATGGAAACATCTGCATAGTCAGATCTGATTAAACTACCTTTATTAAAGCAAAAATGTCAAAGACTTAAGAAAGGACAATTTGCAGTATATTCCATGAAATCCATCTGACAGCTGAATGAAAATTACAGGAGCTACTTATCAAACTGTGTTTTATTGCTAGTAGAAAAATTTCTAGGCATACCAATTATAGCTGAAAGGTCTATTGATCTTGCTAAATTGATGAGATTAACATAATGACCGAATTTATTGCAGAATGTTGGTAAAAAGAAGTTTTAAAATATGTTCAAAATCTGTTAACTGTTAAGACATGACTTTGATAACTTGATGCTGCTGGTCCTTAGAACAATTATTTACCATATTTTTTATTTTTTTAAGAGGATATAGCTCTTAATGGAGTCTCCATATGCATTATAGACAAGCACATTAAACAGTAGCAGTGAATCACTCATGACTGTTTTTCTATGCAGATTTAGAAAGAGACTTCAAGGAATTAATTCATTTATTTCCACAATATGCTAGTGGGCATAACCCAAGGCCTGACAATCACAAAGAAGAAGAGGAGAGCATCCATCAATACCTTTATATTAATATGTAAATTAAGCAATTACATTTTTATAGACACCTAACAATTATAAAAATGGAAAGGAACTTACTTTAATTTATTCAACTATATGTTTCAACACAAAATATTTTCTGATTATTCAGAGTACAGGTAAATTATAGTCCTGTTCAGTTCATGTAGATGGACTAGGGATTCACGTACACAGAAATAAATCGATGATGTGTATACTTAAATGTTCCCTACAGTGAGGAAATAAGGGGAAATTAGGCATACTTTTGTTCTTTTTCCTTGGCACTAGCTAAAGTATAATAGACTTAAAAGTGATAAGACAAGTAAAAGAAAATACAAGAAGTTTCTAGGCAATCTAAATAACATCTAAACCTGATCTTCAAAGAAAAATAAAAAGGAGTAACCTGGGAGCCTTTAAGGGTGTTCATAAAAGTACTTCTGAGTCTGCAGACTACCCTGATGACAGAATCTGCCTCCAGGCAGGCATTTCTTCAAGTATTTCCCATTACATCAATGACCATTTTCCCATTGGAACTAATGAAGGTAACTTTCAAGATCTTCTGTTTATTATAAAGTCATTTAGCTGCTTAACTAGTTTAACAGCTTTCTAATTGCATTTTGGAACATGCTTACTTACAGTTAGCATTGAACAGCCAAACAGGGCAAATAATTTAAGATATTATCTTAACTACCAGGAGAATATGTCTAATATATATTAGATGTGTGTCATTCTAACATGATAAACACAAATGCATAAGTCTTAACCAAGTGTAATCAGTGAAAACCTAAAAAATCTAGAAATCTAAGAAACCTTATCTTCCATAAGAAAAATTAAACTGTCAGAATTGTTGATGAATCAACAAAGCAAAAAACAAACAGCTGACAATATTTGGATTAGATTAGTAGGAGAGCATCTGTCTTAATAGTTCAAAACACTTATTTGATCAAAAACTGCCTTTCAAATTGAAGCTATTAAGAAAAACAAACAACAACAAACCACAAAAAACCACAACAAATCAAAACAAACAAAAAAAAACCCAAAACAAAACAAAATAACAAAGAAAACCAACAAAAAACCACAACCAAACAAAAAAAATCCACCTATTTTCCTCCCTACAAAATTCAGCAGGTATGCCATCAATATTTCTCCAAATCAAGGAGTTTTTGACAAGCGGCTCCTCTTAATTAGTATTATGAAAAAATTCCTATAATTGGAATCCCATAAAAACTGAAAAGAATTGGACAATACCTAATGCAATATTAACAACTCTTTTATTGATTCTGCTTTGGAACAATTTTGTGTCTTCTGTATATGAAACTCATAGTGTAGATCATAAAAATGTACCCTTATTAAAGCTTTTAATATTGAAGTATCTCTAATTTTAATTCTTAGAGATTCATAGTACAGATCAGAAAATAAAACTGTGTCCTTATTAAAGGTTTTAATATTGAAGTATTTTAGATTTTATTTCCTAAGGCAGTGAGACTTTCCTTACCGAATAAAGTAAATCCATAAAATAATATTTTTACATTTCCATTGAAAACATTTTCCCTTGTGTCCCGTTATGTGACAGCACACCAAAGAGTAAGTCACAGATGGTGTAATGATGAACAGTGTTTGAGAGCCACATTACCTCCTTTGAGAAATCTGACAATATATTGAGCCAAAAAAATAAAACCCAAAGGAAGTCCCCAGGTAGCTCTGGTATCCTCAGCTGCTCTAAGAAAACAGGAGAGTTGTCAGAGAAATATAAAAGAAATAATTCTAGCTTTCTATTAAATTCCTATTTTTTTCCAGTAAAGAAATTAAAGGTTTGTATTTTTCTCGCCTACAAAACCAACGGCCTAAGCTTTATCAGACTTTCCCAAATGGGACATAACTGTGTGACTGAAATGCAGTTATGACTCTACAGGAAAGTATTTAAACTCTTTTCTTCAAATATCGATTATGTAGAGCAGTTCTCATCCCATTTTTTGTGCTGGCCTTTGCAGAGAGGTTCATAGGCTAAGTCCATTTGCAAAATCTGGGAATAGTGTTCACTGCAATGAATCAGAGAGAGTTTTATGCCCTACTTTTCAGCTTTCAGTCTATCTGGCAATTTAGTTGAATGCATAGAGGGTAAATATTAACATTCAGTTAAAGCCAAAAAATACTTAATGTTTGCAGCTGTCCAATTATACTACCTTCTAATTCAGTTCTAATTAGCTATAAGGAATGACCTCTAATCCTTCTGTCAATTAATTCTGTCTTTAGGTGAAAAAGGTATTTACTTTGATGAAATGGAATTGTCTTCTTAGATTTACTTCTCCCCCTCCATTTTTGTGTCCAATTCAACAGCTACAGGTATATATCATATTACAAATTTTTCGCTTATGTCTCTGTATTGGCATGCTGTTACCTTAATAATTATTTCTTTTGTTGAGAGAAACAGGAGATTAACTTTCAGTCATCCAGATTTTTTTTCTTTTAACGTAAACTACAAGCTAAAATTTCCAGGATTAAATCAGTCATTATGTATTAATTCATATACTGCTGTAAAAGATATATTCATTTCATGTAGACAGCAACTACATAAATGATTATGTGTTTAATACTCAAGTCAAAATATCTCTTGTGGAATTTGGTATTACAGACAGGAAAAAGTCCTCCTCATCCTCTTGAAAATAATTTATGCTCTTTAATGACTCTGCCTTTGTTTTAAGTAGCAATAATCATATCTGGTGAATCAGCAAGGGTTTAAAACAGCAAGAGTACATAAGCCCTAACCCATGCTTGACTAAAAGCATATTTGGCTTTCTGTGTCAGACATGAAATACATGCTAGCACCATACAGGTCATAAAAACGGAATACAACTCTTACTTCACCAAGTATAATATCTACAATACTACCCAGAGTCTCCAGTGCCATTATTTGTACTACCACCTCTTGGAGCGAGAAGAGATTAGCACATGGCTCTGACTCTTATTCAGCTGTGAGACACAGAAGATTTTGATGTTACCTTACAGATTATCACAACACCCATGATATTTTAGATATTTTGACATTTCCATAACAGTGTGACTGAGAATATTGACTGCTTATCACTAATGTATAATCAAGATGTACATCACCTTCCCTGCACGTCTGTTCCCAAAAACTTCAGCTAGATAAGATTTTAAATAACATACTTTCCAAGGAAGGATGGTAAACCCCTTTTTGCCTTTCTGATTTTTAAGAAGCTTATTAAAAATCAGCATAAACTCCTATTCAAGTATATATGAACAAGAAATCTGAATATGTCTCAAAATCAAGGTGAGCTGAAAAAAAATCGCCAGAGACAAAGGCCATAAACAGATTTCATTACTATTTTAAAGTAATGGACAGGGTAACAGGCTTTATTACCAGTGCTTAGTGAACAGCTATACAGTCATATACTGTTGAAACACATTTTTAATATTGTCATTCCTTGACTCTAAGCAGGCTTGCACCCAATTAGAAAAGAGTGGCAAACAGGGTCAACTGGAGATTGCAAGGTCCATATGCAAAACAGAACTGATGTTTCCACTAACTTGCTCTTGCATATGGGGGATACTGACATAATTTTCTCTGGAAGGAGATGTTTGCCACTGCTACTTCAACAGGGGGTTGCAGATTCTTTACCCACCATCCACCAACCCCCTCCCTGCCCCTCATTATTAATTTTCTGCAGACTTCACAGATTTGTCATTTAAGCTTCTTTACGAAAAGGGTTTACTCTAACTGCCATATCACACGGAAACTGGAATTGCCTTTCAATCTGCTATTAGACATATTTCCCAGTGGATATATTTTATTGTCATTTCCTGTTCTTCCATAACATACTGATAAAATATTTATAGATATCATAATTTATAGTAGTCTAAATGAAATAAGGAAATGTCATTATAACATCCTTTTTACAGAACAAAAAAGAAAGTGTTACATGTTTATATTCAAAAGAATACTATGCCCTCTTTCCCAAATGCAAACGGCTAAATGTTGGAAACTGGGTGACCATTTCATTTTGCCTCATTAGAAGATATTCTAGTCATCTATCCTTTTGAAATATAGTCCTTTGGAATTCCTGTTTATTTGTTCTGCCTGCCACTGTAAGTAGGCAAAACACCACAAATGGACATACTATAAACAGATATTGGTATTTATAAGTGCTACATGAACAAATGTAGGTACTAACTAGGCAAATGTAATTTGCTTATTCATGTTTGAATTGCCCTTCTTTCAGAAAAAAAGACTCTTTGAATCAGTTTCCCACTTCAGTGTGCTTCCATGAATGCTGACATTGTTATAAAATGTGGCTATTCTATTTTGCTGAGGATGGCACCAGCTGTTAATTATAATGAACTATTCTAATCAATAGTTAATCTTTTCTCTCTTAAGTTTAGGATCAGTCTTACACAGTAGGAGTGAAAGAAAGATACTACTGTTTTATTTACTAGGAGCTTACTGAAGTGAGAAGGGGAAGGAAACAGCCAGATTTGGAAATAATTTCACTTTTTAAAAAAAATTCCTGTGTTTCATACACATTTTGGATCTTTCAGTGTTCTTACCTCTACCACTTTTTTGCTAGAACCCCTGACCCTCGTTACCTTGAATTCAAGCTCAGCATCAGAATAGCAATGCTTGCCTGGAATGTTTATGCTTCTTAGCTTTCTTATGGTTTAGCCACACATCTAGAGAATATGCCTATGACGTATTTCTTAAGCAGGCGTGATGTGGGAACATGGAGGGAAACAGCCCCACTGTGCTAGGCATGGTGTCAGCAAGCCTTTGTCAGGCTTCTGCAAGTGTATCAAGCCTCTGCCAGTGCAAATTGAAGATCTGCCAGAGTTAACTGTTGTGCCAGTTTGTTATACAAAGCAAGCCAATAACCTCTATAGCATTTTCTTTCCACTTAATAACATTGAACATACAAGCATCTATTGAGACAGTGCTGCATTAGCAGATTTTCAGATGCTTCTTTTATTTATAGAAGGCCTGGGGCTTCCTTTTATAAAAGGAAGACTAGTCTAAATAGATTTTAAAGTGGACTAAAGCAATGTGGGTTTAACTGAGATTTTCAGAAATGGTAAAAAAAACAGTAATAACAAACATCTTTACAATATTTTAGACTCATGCTTGGCTGAGGAGGCAGCTTTGACACTCAGGTGGTTTAACAACTGTAACTTTTCTAATGCTATCCATTATTTATATAAAGATTCCACTTACTAATTTACTTAATTGCAGCATCCATTTAAAGTTTATTTTATCTTTCCATCCTTTTAAAAAATTATTTCTAGTAATAATAAGTACATCTTATACTGTATTTAGAGGCAATTTTATTTGAACCAGACTTAGTTTGAGTTTCTGACTAAACTCAGTAATTTTATCAGTGAAATCCAATGTCTACAAATATTTATTCCAAGTATATATCCTAGGATGGGATTGAGAAATAACAAAAAAATTCTGAAAAACTGACAGAGAAAGTATCTAAATTCTAGTTTCAATTTACATTTTGAAAAAGTATGAACACTTTTAAATCTTATCTGTTATGAATATTTACTGATAACATTGTTTTCACTAACATGCAATATGAAATTTATTCATCATAGTATTTTGAAAAAGAATACTCCTGAAATGCTATTTTACACACTCTGTAATTACTAGAAAGCTATAGCTATGGTCTTAAAATAAGCAGATTTGATGTGAGATATTTCTAAATATATCAGGATTATTAAAGGTAATTTCTGTTATTGCAGCATTGAATGAATCTCTAAACTAGGATGTTAATTTCAGTTGAGTGTTATATAATATATATAATATAATTTTGAGGATATTTGCACTGTGAGTTAATTATTTTTTTTCTAGTGAGATAGAATAGTCTAATTACATCATAAAACAACTAACTTTTTTATTTAATCTACAGTGACAACATCCCTACCACACTCCCTCTATTTTTGCATTTTTATATTTCTTGCTCACTTGCAGAAAATGAAGCAGCAGCTTGCTGCAGCCATTCACACAGATCATCTTGGTGCAATGATTCACACAGAAGAGCTTCTGTGTATTTTGCGTTGCTCACTGTAGCACAGAGGATCAGATGTGGAAGATGCCTTTTCTCTCCAGGTGATCTCCCGTGCTAGAAACTACTTTCAAGCACTTGATGTCTTGTGACTAATCTCAAACTTTGCTTGCTTCATCACATTTTGTCTTAGCATGACCATACATCTTAAATTGTCAGCTAGCAAGTTGTTTCAAATGATTGTCCTTCCAGCAGTCCTTATGCTTTCTAAGTCTGCTAGTACACAAATTATAATATGGAGTTTTATAGTATCATTTTATTGTTCAATTTTCAAAATTATTTCAATAAACTAAAGGCTACTGAATTATTTTGGAAGCAATTATATTGCTATATAATTCTGTAGCAGGTCTGCTGCATAAATTGGAAAGTTGTGCTACATAATTTAAGTCAAATATGTTTTGCAGTATCGGGAATCTTGATAGTATGTGGTTAATTTCTAGAGCAGAAAATATTTCATTATCTACATAGCAGTGTGCATAGGATCCTGACAAATTAGATGTCAACAAGTTGGAAGTTAGTTCCTCCTAATGACCTACAAATTTAGCCTCCAAGTATGCAATATTATGGATACTTTCTAAACCACCATCATCATCCAGAAAACAATTTTGTATACATAATATGCCTCTTATTCTCATTTCCTTTAATAGGACGAGAGACAGGTATCCTGTCAAAGACTCTTCACTCTTATTAAAAGACAAAAGGAAGTGAAAAGATAACAAGGGATTTTTGAGGCTATATACTTCAGTGTCCTCTGTGAAGTCATGATTATCAAGTTATGAATCAATACTGAATGTAAATGTAGCCAGTCCACAGCTTCCAGGATAACAGTTAACAAGATTTGCTCAACACACAAGATTCCAGCTCTTTATCCCATGTTGTAGTGCCTACTGACCAGCCATGCAGGAACAAATCATATACTTTCGTTTTCCCCTTTCCTAGTTGTACAGGTTTAGCTGTTAGCATAACCATAGAATAGTTTGGGTTGAAAGGGACCTTCAAAGGTCATTTAGTCCAACTCTCCCTGCATAAACAGGGATATCTTCAACTAGATCAGCTGGCTGAGAGTCCCAGTCAACTTGATATTGAATGTTTCCAAGGATGGGGCATCTACCACTTCTCTGGGCAACCTGTTTCAGTGTTTCACCATCCTCACTGTAAAACATTTCTTCCTTATATCTAGTCTAAGAATACCCTCTTTTAGTTTAAAGCCATTAACAGTTGCCCTATCACAACAGACCATACTAAAAAGTTTGTCCTCATCTTTTTCATAAGCCCCCTTTAAATATTGAAAGGCCACAATAAGGTCTCCCTGGAGCCTTCTCTTCTCCAGGCTGAACAACCCTAACTCTCTCAGCCTTTCCTTGTAGGAGAGGTGTTCCATCACTCTAACCATTTTTGTGGCCCTCCTCTGGATCTGCTCTAATAGGTCCATGTCTTTCCTTGACACTTCAATAGTAATTAGGTTTATAAAACTAATTTTCACCTAGAACAGACATTTCTTAAAGTTTATTTTTTCTTCACAGTGAGTAATCACTTAGTGTTTGGGAGGAAAAAGAAAGAAAAAAAAAGCAGAGAGAGGATGTAGGCTAAGAAATTAAGGGAAAAAGAACATTAAAACAAACTGTGCTACAGTTAGCAAAAAGTGAAAAAAATGGAAGATATCTGTTTCCTGGGACATAGAAGTAACAGAAATATCTCTCAAAGCTTCAAAGAATTAAGAGAGAATGTATTACTCCTCAGCGTATTCCGCCGACCCACCCCCCCGCAACCCGATTCAAGCTAGCTAGTTCTGCTGATGACATTCAGCAAGCTTAGAGCTATGGTAATTTAATCTCTCCCTGAGGAAAAGGTAATCAAAGTGAAAACACATAGTCAGAATTGTAACTTCCCAATGGCTTCTATTCCTCTGGCTCCAAGTACCAGTTTCCAGCCACAGATACAGCTAACCTAGAGCTCTGCACCTGCTGCTTGCCCAAGCACTCCAGTCCACTCCCATCTTCCTCATCAGGCCTCTCAGGTTTGCCTCTGCACACCTCAGGAGAACTGGACCCACTCTGACTTCTTACAGTATGGAAATTAGCTTGGAAACAGTCTCTTTTTCCCAGTTTACTACTCCTTTACTCCTTTGTTGGTTTAGGTCAGTGTTTTATTCCTTCTGCATTAAAGGCTTTGTCTCTCATGTTACTAACATCAAAAAGAAGAACAAAATATTTAGTTTCCAGAAGATAAAATCTCTCTGTTCCATCCTTATGAGAAGAATGCAGGGTTGTAATTGTGCTGAAATTATCCTTCTGCCCCAGACCAAACATGGTTAACAGGAAACACCTATATGGGGAATACAAAACCTTGTCATGGTTTAGGCTCAGTGCATAACTGAACACCACAATGCCCCAGAAAAGAGCTAGTCAAAATAAGTGGGCTTCTCACCACTCAAACAGGTCACAGGCAAAAGACAGACTCATCATAAGGAATAAAAAAAGAAAACAAACCACAATTTTAATTTGTTACCAACATCAGAGTAGAAACAATGGGAGATACAACCAGATCTTAAAACACCTTTCTCCCACCCCTCCCTTCTTCCTGGGGTCAATTTTTGTTCCCAGTTTCTTCACCTTCCCCCTCCCCCTTTGTCTTGAGGCACAGGGAGATGGGGGTGGGGGTTTGCGGTCGGTTTTCCCACCACATCACATGCTTTCTTAGGAGTAGGGAAAAAATAACTCAGCCCAGTGTCTCTCTCTCTCTGCTTCCACATGGCCTACTTTCCATAGAGGAAAAAAAGTCCTCAGAAGTCCAATATGGGTCTGCCCACAGCTGCAGTTTTCCTCACACACAAACTGCTTCAGCCCAAGTTCACAAAACTGCAGTCTAGGTCTGCCCATGGTCACAGTTCCCTCA
>NW_010166398.1:0-298 GCF_000695765.1 Mesitornis unicolor
GGAGAGAAACTACAACTCCCGGCATTTCTTGCGGCCGCCCCTGCTTCGCCTCAGGCTGAGGGGAAGCAGACAGGGCTGAGGGCGTACCGGCTTTACCTCCCTTCAGCCGGCCTGGTGGTGGGAAACCCTGCTTCTCCTGCTGCGTACCCTCCCTGGTAGCCATGTCTTGCCCTTCAGAGACACCGTCTCCGTCTTGCTCCCGTCCCGGGCTCCCCGGGGTGGTGGTACCGGCCTCACGGGTGGGCAGCCGTGGCCGTTCAGTGTCACACAGAGCCTGGGCTTCAGGCGGCCTGGCCAG
>NW_010166398.1:317-1107 GCF_000695765.1 Mesitornis unicolor
GGGCTGGGTCTAGGGCCACTCCTTTTGCTTGATGCAAAAAAAAAAAGAAAGTACAGTATATCTCTTAGAGCCACACTAAACAGGCGCTCTGTGTTTCCTGGGTGATGTAGATGTGAAAAAGCTAAAAACCTCCGTGGCTGGGCTCTTTCAGCCTCAGTGGCAGATTTTGACACTGCCAAGCACATCATTTCTTCCCTCTGAAAGGGTAATGGAAATGGTGCTACGCCAGAGAAGAGGTCGCTGTTCAGAAGCATTTCCAGACAGGCTTCAGCAGCAATTCACTTGCCATTAGGAGGAAAATTGTAAACCTTGCCCCTCCCCTTCCCAGGCAGCTTCCTTTCTAATTGAACTGCCTGTCCGGAAGCAGAAGGCCACAGCAGTGACTACAACCTGCAGAGCATCCTCATCCCACCCGCACGCAGAGGTTGCTATAGTGACAGCAGGCACCGCAGAGGGATGCCAAGCTTCAGGAAGATGGGCAGAGGGCAGTGAGACTGCTGCCCAGGGGATGCTGGACGTGAAGGGAGGGACGAAATGTCTGGGTTTTGAGTGGCACAGGGTCCTGGGAAGGTGGAAAATGGGACTGAAGGGAGAGGAAGGCGCAATATGGGATGAGAAAGATGTAGAGAAGTGGTTTGGGGTAGCCAAGCAGCACAGCAAAGGATGTTGTTGAAAACTGCAAACACAGAAGGAAATCACCCATCGTAACAAAGCTTAGAAATCTCAATTTAACAGCTGTCCCCTTCAAATCTCTCAAGTCAGTGTCCTGAAGGGACCTCTTTCTTGGCTG
>NW_010166399.1:0-7561 GCF_000695765.1 Mesitornis unicolor
ATACATAATACATAATACATAATACATAATATATAATATATAACAACAACAATAACGACAACAACAATTAATAATAATGATGATAATAATAATATCAATTATTCTTCTTAATAATAAGAATAATAATAATGATGATGATGATGATGATGATGAAAATTAATAATACTAAAACCAAGTAACTGCATCCCAACATATAGGATGCACATCCAACATAGGAATGCATTTGAGCCAGCTTCAGTCTACTGATTCAAACTGGTCTTTGAAGAAGCCCAACTACCAGACAAGAAAAACCTTATGCAAATTAAAAGAAAGCCTTTTCTCTTGTGAAAGCCTTAATTTCTCTGCCTGTATCTTCCTGTGTGCAACAGAAGTAGCTCTACCTATTTCAGTGAAGGTCAACAGAATTCTGTAAAGAGAAAAACACGGACCAGTAACAAAGCAGCACCATCCCTCTGAGCTAGTCCACTCAACAGCCACGGGGGCTGCATGCAAAGGAAGGCTGAGCAGAGAAACCCAGCTTCGAAAGGGAACACCCCTCATGCAAGTTATGCTGGAAGATGACAACCAAGAAAAGGCAGCAAAGCCAACCTGGGGTGTTCCTGCACACCAGAAGAGCTGTCCTCTCTCTTTCTGCCTCCAGTCAATACCACCTGGCCTGTGGTCTGGGGTGGCAAACTGGGGCACTCAGACTGTGCCTATGAGCAGCTTTCCCTTAGACCCAACACATACATTTCAGTGACTTACTCGAGGCTCCCTGTTAAAATAACAAGATCAGCGACAAAACCCAAAGTTTTTCATATAATTCCTGATTTAAACAACTCCTCATAAACTTGGTTGCTTTAGAAACAGGACCCTACTGTACACAACCTCTAGTGTGCCGTTAATTCAGCCTCGGTTCAGTAGTAAGACACTGAGCAAACGCAGCTTGCAGAAGCTGAGGGAACTACTGCACTGTAATAGGAAAACGATTGAGAAAATGAACCCGCTGTGTTGAAATCCTACAAGTATTTCCTAAGCAGAACGCAACTGGTCTCACAAGTAAATTTTATTATTTAAAAAGAAAATATCTCTAATTTTTTTCCTGCCTGAAGTACAGCGACACTGAAGATAATTACATCAAGAGTCTATTTTTTGAGGTTTGATTTGCTTCTCTACCTTAATCTTGTCCACAGCAGGGGTCTTTTCTTCCGGATCAGGCTCCTTCTGTCCTAGGCTACTGGACAAGGCCTCCAGTGCTTCGTCCGCCACGAGGCCAACCTGTAAAGGCATCGACGCGTGAAAAACAACTCCTGGTTCGGGGATCAGCTGCAGCTGAGAAACCTCTGCACAGACCACCACCAGCAGCCACGCACTGCTTCAGGTAAAGGTGAAGTAAAAGAGAAACCTGTACTGCTTCTCTCCCCAGCTGTCTTCACGTATTTGGGACCTGCTGAGCTCAAGGCGTGAGGAAACTCTGGCAGAGGTTGCTCTGCAAACAGGCTTCTCCTTTCCAAACACTTACTCACAGCTAAAATGTCCCATAGCAGGGGCTGGTTGGTTGTTTTGGGGTTTTTTAATAGAACCACAAATATTCTGAGAAGAGATGCGAGAATGTCAGCCATTAACAAAATACTCAGCAGGACAACTATGATATTTTGGGTAGGATTTGTCTTTTCCTGCAGTACCTATTAAGTTCATAAACAGCATCCCTTTTAGAGCATTAGAATCTAGTACAGACCACAGGTTTGACTTCCTCGATCAAGAAAGTCACTGTCCAGTTTGTGCCTGACTTGATTCTTTTGGAAAGGACTTGGCTTTGTGGGTTACCTCTATGGCGGAGGAACATGCAATACTAAAACGAGTGTCTCAACCACACGCTGGGCTGTTGCACAGATGAAGCACTGGGCTTTGAGACCGCATCTGGAACATTGTGTCCAGTTCTGGGCCCCTCAGTTCAAGAAGGACAGGAACTGCTGGAGAGAGTCCAGCGTAGGGCTACAAAGATGATGGAGGGAGTGGAGCATCTCCCTTCTGAGGAGCAGCTGAGGGAGCTGGGGCTCTTTAGTTTGCAGAAGAGGAGATTGAGGGGAGACCTCATTCATGTCTATAAATATTTAAAGGGTGAGTGTCACGAGGATGGAGCCAGGCTCTTCTCGGTGACAAACAATGATAGGACAAGGGGTAACGGACACAAACTGGAACACAGGAGGTTCCACTTCAATTGGAGAAGAAACTTCTTCTCAGTGAGGGTGACAGAGCCCTGGCCCAGGCTGCCCAGAGAGGTTGTGGAGTCTCCTTCTCTGCAGACATTCAAAACCCGCCTGGACGCCTTCCTGTGTCACCGCATCTGGGTGTTCCTGCTCTGGCAGGGGGATTGGACTGGGTGAGCTTTGGAGGTCCCTTCCAATCCCTCACGTTCTGGGATTCTGTGAGTTGGTACTCACTGCAGACGCAGCTGATGGGGCCGACGACTGCACGGTGCACACTGCGGCACGAGGGACCACTTCATCCTCAGCAGATTTTGCAGACGCAGAGGCTGAAGGCTTCTGAAACAGACCGATTACACCGCGTTTTACCGAATACGAACCCAAAACGTACCTGTTAAGTGGCTTCTTTTTAATACAGCACGTAACGAGAAGGAAAAGCCTAAATTTAAAGGTGGAAGCCCCTCAATTAAAGACTAAGCGCCAATAACTGCATGTCCCGCCGAAGGCAATGGGGGAAAAGGCAGAAATAGAAAATGTTAGTCTTGAAGGAATAGCAGCAATATCCCCTCTTAGCAAAGCCACCGGTGTGAGCACCTGCAGCGAACCGGAGAGACGTACTTTGGGTGTGCCGCTGGGCTTCGGTGGCGCGGGCTGCGCAGGGCGGGCGAAGTCTTTGGAAAGCTCATCAACGAGATCAGACTCGCTCAAAGGCTGCAAAAGAGACAGACACGGTGCAGGTGACTCACCGCCCGCTTTGAATTCGCTTTTTTCAAGAACTCTATTTCAACTACCCAGAAAGAAGAAAAGCTTTTGTAGCCTACACAAAGAAAGCAACGTTCTGCGTTTACGTGCAACAGAACAGCGTGGATTTTGCAGTGCGCAGAATTAAGAAAACCTCTTCTCAGAGTGAGTCAGTTGCTTTGTTACCAGAAGTCAGCACAATGTAGAGAACATTATGTTCAGTGCTGTTTACAGGGCTGCTGAAAAGGAAAATGCAAGCCCTTAATTAGGAAAAGAAAAAAAAAGAATGCTAATATTTACCAAATATCATTTCTATAACAGTATCGTGTTGTTACAATACTTCAAGCACCCGTTACATATAGGCAGTGGAAAGCAGCACCGTCAGATGATGATTCTCCCACTCCAATTTCTCCCTCTTTCGCAGCAGAAGCAGAGGTCAGACGAACTTCTCTGAGCTCCTGCGCTGACTCTCACTGGTTTCAGGGTAAAGCCAATAAACTGCAGCTTTAGTTCCCTGCCGTGTGATCCGTTACGATCTGCTCGTACTGTGTGGTCTGTGCACTTTCACTGTCTGTCAGTAATGGTGCTGGGGTCCTTCCAACTACAGTTCACACCTAAACCTTTGCTAGGAGGGACCACCATTCACTTGCTGCCTGAAACTTAATGGGTTAGGGCTCATTGGGCAAAAGTCATAACACGTGAGATGACATTTCTAAAGGGGAGTCTCTTCTTTTCCCTCCCACTCTCCTTGCCTTGTCGATCCGCACCCCTGAGCCTTTATAAAATGTCTCATCACATAAGGCCCCACTTTTCATAAAGACTGAATTCCTCTTTCAACCACTGAATCAAAAAAGCATTGCAGCAATGCCACTGCAAGCACTTAAGGGTAGGCAGGATGGACGTCCAAAGTAATAGAAGGCCTTGTTGAAATCATGAAGAAAGAAGTTAGCATTCACCAGGAATCCAGGAAAAACCGTAACCGACTGAACGTTTTTCAGCCACTGAGATAACTTCTTTGTTTCGCTGGTTTCGGCTCCACAGATCCACATTGCTGCTGACTCCACAGGAAAACTGTGAACGCGTCTTGCCCAAAGTCACCTTCTTCAAATTAGACACAATGCAGTAGTGCTGCGAAAAACACTGCAACGCACGACTTCAGTACCCGTGAGTGACTTACGGAGCCACAGTTCAGCAGTACTTGTGACAGAGGTGAAGCGCCCAGGAACACTC
Source organism: Mesitornis unicolor (assembly GCF_000695765.1). Lineage (NCBI taxonomy): Eukaryota > Metazoa > Chordata > Aves > Mesitornithiformes > Mesitornithidae > Mesitornis > Mesitornis unicolor. The sequence goes on from NW_010166399.1 coordinate 4,158, forward strand.
ATTCTTCTACTGACTGCTTAATTCTTCTGGCAGAAGACCTCATGATCCCGAGCTCATCCTCTGCTTCGCTTTTGTACTGGACTTCAGTCACACCATGAACCGACCTCCCTTACCTTACACCACGTTCCTCTTACGGAGGTTTGGTTTTTTGTGCGCCATCTCCTTTGTGCTCCCTGTGAAACGGGCAGGTTTGTCTGCTGAGCTGAGTGCCTGGATCCCTGAGCTCAGCTGCCCCTTCTCCTCATGACGTGCTGGGCCGGTGTTCCTCCGGTGTAGCTCCCATACAGCTCCCACACAAGCTGCACACCTGCGACCTGACACGAAAACTCACAGAGACGTGAAGTCTTTCATCACTGCCTTTGCATTCCACCGTATTTCAAACCTGAATAACACAAACGACTTAACACTTCCGCTATGCAGTGTCACTCTCGCTCAGATTGGTCCTGCCCTTCGCTCTCACATCAGGAGAGTTAAGGTTACCTGCACTTTTCCAATTGTGCCAGCACTCCTCAACTCACGGCATTTCCAGTTTCTCCAGCGCACAGTTCCTTTGCTTTTGCAAACATTCGCTTTCTTGCCGTGCATTTTCAATTAACCTTTGCAACTTCCTCCTTCAACCTTTTCAACACGTCTTGCACTTTCCAGGCCACGATGGAGACGCTTCTTGCAAAGCCGAAGCTGTGCTCTGAGATGAGGAAAATGTCCACAGCAGCCGTTTCCTTCTTTCCAGTTGTGTTTCTTTATATTCGGTGACTAATGAGAGAAAACCATGGAGCAAACAAAAGATCTTCCTGCCTGGCCTCTCTCTGCCCTTCAGCAGCTCCTACCGAACACCTGACAGCAGCTCCCCGCACAGCTTCTCTTTGTGTCGTTTCTCTATCTTATTTCTCATCTGAGTAACCTCTAAACCTTTCCTCACCAGGAGCCCCTCATTCACAGGCAATGAATTTCAATAAAACCAACTTTCAGGGACACTTCAGATCTGCAGGCTTTGTGCAAGGAAGTAAACACAGAGACCAAGAGACTTACAAAACATACAGACAGAAGAGATGGCAGAGGGGAAGAGAACAGGATATCTATTCACAGGCCTAAAATATTATCAGTTTTCTAACCTTAGGTTTTTCTTCAGGCTTTGGCAATACTGGTTTTCCATCTTTATTCTAAAAGTAAAGTAAATATTAGTCACATTTTTCCACTAAGAAGCGTCGTATGCGATAATCGCCAGCAAAATAACATAAGATAAACGACACACATAAGATTAAATCAGCAACACAGTAACAGGAATTGCCCTAAACAGGGGCAATTATTACATGGCCAGGTAGGTGGATTAGAAAAGCAAATCTAGCAACAGCAAAATACAAATGGGCCACGAGACCAAGAAGTGTCCGTTCCTATCAGTACCAATATACACCAGGAATTAATTCCATAGTAAATCAGCAGGAGTCTGAACTTTATGGAAAATACCTCTCGGTTCTGCTGCTGTTTTGCCTGACCTTGAACAGATCTCCATCACTTGCAGTGATAATCTAAAAAAATGGGGTTTCTCCCTACCATTTTACAACAGTGTTTTTATTTGGTTACATCACAGAGTGGTGCCCAAGAGCGTTTCTGTAAAGGGATGGGTTGTACCACACTGAGGTTTAAAGTCAGAAACAGGTAACGCCGCTCTCGGAGAAGGAGATCAGATCTGTGCTCAGAATGCCTGAAAAACCCCGTCATGCCCACAGAGGGAGATACAAAACCAACCACAGCAGAAAGCCGTTGATTAAATACTGGTTTTGCTTGTTTTCTCCCCATTCCTTCCCTCTCTGTGACGAAAGGAAGTGTCAGGCGCCGTGCCCTGTTCAGAAAGCCAGGGAGATATGAGAAACTCACCAACTCTGGTGTTAACCTGTACTCTGGAGGTATCGTATCATCGCGTTCTCCAACCTTTTCTTCTTTTTTCTCTTTAGCTTTTGCCTTGAAAAGAACAACAACATTTTTTGGGTGTACAAAATCCTCGTGTTTCCATGGATTTCATCAGTCTGACAATTCAAGCTGTAACTCTTTATCCATCACTACTAATGAAACGCAGCTTTAAATTCTCTGGAACTCCTTCATGAAGCAATGCACACACACAAAGTCTTCTGAAGGCCCAGAGCGCCTGCACTTGCAATACAACGAGCTCTTTAATTCTCAAAATTGACAACAAATTATTCTCTGCCATTTCCCTGCCCCCTGTTTGCTCTGAGTTGTAAGCCAGCACAAGGAAAAACAAGTGAGACCAGTGCAGTCATAGGCAGAGTTTGCAAAACTAAACTAAAAAGTCAAAAGTTTAACACGCAAATGCAGGACTACAGTCAAAACCCAGCTGCTGAAGAAAACAGGAGTCCTAGAAAACACCGCAAAATGCAAGACCCAAATTACAACGATGATGGGGTTCGGTGGAAAGAAAACAAGGAGTACGTGCACTAAAACCCAAAAAGTTAGCTGAAAATCCAACAGAAATATGTGCCAAACAAAAGCTTGCTATAAATTGTACCCAGTGCCTGGGGGAAAAAACCCAGAGCATCCCCAGCTAACACAGGGAAAGGTGAGCGTGTGAATGCTTGTATAGCCAGAGGAAATGCTTATCGTTCTCCAGACCATCGTACTATGTCCTATTCTGCCTGTATCCTCCTGGGATTTCCTAATTTTCTTAATCACACAAGACTCAGACGTTCCTTATGCCTTTGAAATGCAAGCTGCTTTGTGGTTATTTTGCACACACATTATACCTCTGGCACCTCTACAACAGAGGCAACGTCTTCTCCAGGTTCAGGCTCAGGTCCTCCAAGAGTATCAAGAAGAGCATCCATTGCATCGTCTTTAATCTCCTGTATTTAAGAAAATAAGCAAATAATTTCGTTATTTCTTTAAACTGACACAGGTTCTAACCCGCATCTCTTTTATGCCGTATGTGAAACAAACAGTCAGTACCAGACTGGTCATTTCTGCTTGGCTTTACCAGATTTCCTTAACAAGACACATTGCAAGTTACGTGATAAGATTAGCACCATCTAAACAAGACGTATCTCCTCTTAAGGAGAGGGGAAAAGATAATAGAGTAGTAGGAAAACAGAAAAAAGCACAGTATCTTGTAGCACAACTGCCATAGGTTTTGACACAGCAGACCCAGAAAGCCTGAGGTGACGCTTGCTCTCTACAGAGCAAAAAAAGGTAGGTTTGTGAAACAGGAGACAATTATGTCACGTACAGGTTTTGAACACAGCTCACGTAGCTAAGAAAACACCTGCACTTCTCTATTCTGTTGCCCCTGGTCAAAAGAGCCACATTTATTCTGCAGAAGAATCCAGGAGGAAAATCACTTGACGCCCTAAGGCCAAACCTTTAGGGTTCAATCTCTTCATAAATGACCTTGATGA
>NW_010166400.1:0-12116 GCF_000695765.1 Mesitornis unicolor
CAGGACATCATCACTGTCCCTCCGTCCTGCTGCGGACCTGGGCTGGAGCAACCCTGGACGGGGGGGGTTGGTTGCAGTTGATGTGGTGGGGAGGCTCTAGGGCAAAGATGCGCTTTTGGGGCTGTAAGTTCGCCTGTAAATACGATTCAGGAGGACCTCCTCCTTACCCCCTCTGTGGATCTGTGCTCCCCCGAACAGGTGCACTGGATGGCATCAAGCTCTGAGCCATCCCTAAGCCCATTTCCATGCCAGCAAACGGGTTCTTCCCAAGCCAAAAAGGGTATTTTGGATCAGATTTTAAACCCTCACCTGCAGAGACTCGTGGTCCTCCAGGAGATGCACTATGCGGTGTTGCTGTCTGCATTAGGTGAGGCGCTGAATTTTTGGAGTGTTTCTTGCTGAACACTGCAGCTCTGCTCCCAGCCGGTCTGGAAAGCAGCGTTTTCATCCTCCTGGTGCTTGAAAACTGCTGCACCCTTTGGCCTCATTCTTAAACCCCTGTTCCTCCCAATCTTGTTTTAATCCCTCAGGAATTTGGTAGACCTCTGACATCTGTGGTGCTGGGGACCTGGCATGGGTCAGAACCCATGAAGAACAGTATGGTTTTTACTTGCAAATCTGAGTAGGGATTTCCATAGGTGGTCTGTGCTCCTCTGAACAAAGCGAGTGAGCTTGAGGGAATAATGCCTGAAACACGTTGTGTGTCTCGCTTCTCAAAGAACTGCTGCTAGAACTAGCACGCAGGAGGTTCAACTTGAACATAACAAACTTCTTTACTGAGGGTACCAGAGCACTGGACCAGGCTGCCCAGAGAGGTTGCGGAGTCTCCTTCTCTGGAGACATTCAAACCTGCCTGAATGTGTTCCTGGGTGATCCTGCTCTAGGAGGGAGTTGAACTGGGTGATCTCCAGAGGTCCCTTCCAGCCCCCACCAGTCTGTGATTCTGTAACACCGGCGCTGGAGGTGGAGGTGATGTATTACGTATTACGGTGCCTTGCTAGGACGGGTAGGAAGCTGCCCTTACAGAATATATATAAGGGTCTGTCCTCAAAGGCAGAGGAAGCTGTGACACTCTGAGGGGTGGTGGTGTCTGCGTAGTTTTGCTGTACTTGGGCTGTGTTTGGTGGCTGATGTGGAGTTGTCACTGTTGTGATTTCACAGGGAGCTGCTGGAAATGGCTTAATGGATTGAGGTCTGTTTATTTGAAGTCTGTGCTGTGAGAGCATCAGCACTACAATTCACTCGATTGAACTGGGCAAGGTCATAATACAAGATGAAACGAAGGCATTTTTCTTGGCACTTGTGTGCAAAAGTAGGAGTTGGAGCTCTGCAGTGTATTATCTGCTGGCTTTTGTATTTGGCACGAGTAATAGGGTTTAGATAGCATGCATTAGCGCTCCGGTAACATGCCGTTTGATTGCTGGCAGTTGCTTGACTTGTATATTTTGATGAAATCCTCACATGAGAAGACTTGCAGTGTTTTTGTCCATTTCCCTTATCAGTTGAGAGGTGAATTGCGGAGTCGAGCACATCCAGGACTGTTCAGCCAGTCAAAGCTGGCATCATTGAGCTTGTACTTGGAGGTGTGAAAATCTGTGCTCTGCAAAGGCTGGACAGTGGCTTGTGTGGAGCTGAGCTGTTAATCTCCTGTGCTCTCTGCTATATGGTGCATCAACCACTTCAGCTTCAGAGCACAAGTGCCCTCTCTGTGTGGGAGAGGGGTTGTTAGAACAGGATTATTATTTCAAATGAGTTAAAAGCTTAATGTGTTTTTTGTTCTTGCTGTTTCAAATTGGAGAGAACACAGCCAGAACTTGCCAAAGGCAGAAAATGGAGAAGATTCCCAAGAAAACACTTTGCCACTAAGTAAACAGTCTGGGTGAAACTCTAAAAAGCTGTCCTAGCTGCATACTGCTGGGGCAGAGGAGGGAGTTTAATCCTTTGCGGTGTGATTTGTGTAAGGAACAGCCGCTGAATGAGAGAAATCTGCTCTGCTCTGTGCTTGTCACCCTGAGGCCTGCCCTCTTGCAGTGACCATGACAGGCTGGGGTTCCTCCTGAGCTGGCTTTTGTCAGAGCTGACTGTTCAGACAGGTCTCTCAAATTCGGAGGGGGTTAATGGTTTAATAGCTACTGCCATTGCTAATTGTTTGGAGCCAGGAAGCAGCCTGGTTCAGAAAGATCCAACTGAGTCTGTGAGGCTGCTTCAGCTGGGGACCAATTTGTCTTTATTGTCCCTCAGCTTGGTGTCTTGCCTGTGGTAGTAGATGGTTCTTATTCTGATGGGCAGCTGCTGGAGATAACCGTTTTGGCACCTGATTTTACCCTACCAGTCCTGTGCTTCTTTCCAGCCTGTCAAGTGTTAAAAGAAAACTTACTGGTTTTTTCCCCTGTGCTAAAGATGAAGCTCCTTGCCTATCTGCAGCACTGCTAAGGGAGGTGCATCCCTTGGGATCTGTTGTTATTAAGTGCAGGGGAAGTAGCTGGTGTTGTTTCTCGCCCTCTGTGTGTGCTTCCGATTTGAAGCAAGGATTAGTTTTCCACAGAGAGCCTGGCCAGGGCTTTGGCTCAGATAATGCCAGGTGAAATCTGGGGACAAGGAGTCCCTGTGGTGTGAAATACCGAGTTATTCTACGGCTTCAAGCTAGTAATGTGAAAGCTTAAGTTTACTACAGAGGAAGTGCTTGGTCAGAGCAGCACGCTCCAGCTTTTTATAGCTTGGCTAAGGCTGTGGAGCAGCCTGACTATAAAAATAACCAGATGGGAGGATAAATGTATAGCCCAATGCAGCTTGAGTAACAAAGTGCTCTGCAGCCAGCTACCTGCTAAAGCCTGGATCGCTTCTGCATGAGGTGGCAGTGCTACAGCAGGGTTTCAGACTGTTTAAGAAGATAGCCAGGTCACGGCTGCTCAAACACTGTTTAATCCAGCCTCTTCCTAAAGCTAAGTAGATCTTAAGCTCTGACTAATCTTCTTTGAAGCGTGAACTTGTGCCATTATCCTGCAGCAAGCTCTGTGCCACTATCTCCAGCTTTCATTGAATGCAGAGGTCTAGGTGAGCTTAGATCTGGCTGTTGTGGATTTCCTGAGCAAGTAACTCTCCAATGTTGTTTTCACCCTTGACAGATGTAGGACTATGGCCAGTGGTGCTTTTCAGATGTGGGGAAGCTGTACGAGGCTGCCCAAAATACCCTGGGAGCTCTTGTACCAGTCAGTACTTACTGCCTACGTTCTCTACTAGCCCGAAGGAGGAAAGGCTCTTAATTTTTAAAAAATGTTTTAATTAATGGATCTCTGAAAGCCGGCCTTGTAGGGAGCAGCTTTCCCTCTTATTCACTGACAGTCCTGATTGTAGTAAAGATGGAGCAAGCTTGTTCGGAAGAGAGATTAATGATTCAGTAGTTCTGCTTAGCCATCTCCTGGATGTCTTGGGGTATTTGAGAACCTAGAAACCTACGAATGTATATACATGTGTGTGTATCCATAATGAATATGGCTGCAAGAGAAATGTTGTGGCTGTCTTTCAAGTGCAGCTGGAGTTTTGGTTAAAGTTTAACCATTGCTAAAACTACTTGTGCAGCCTAAAAACACTTCTGACTTCTAGAGAAATTGTATTTAGATTCAAACTGTTAAAAAAAAAAACAAACAACAAAGCACAAAAACAACCACCACAACAAAAAAAGCCAAACCAACAAAAAAAACCCCCAAACCTCTTGATGTTTCGATATGTCAGGTCTTACTTGGCACTTGCTAAAGGGGTGTGAGGTGAACATAATTTATTGCCATCATCATGGCAAGACAGATGCCTGTCGTTGGGCACTGTCAGTTTAACTTGCCTAATACAGTCTTAGTGCTCTTTAATTACAGAAGCACATAATGGATCAGCTGCAAAGAATAGCTGAATGCTGTCAATTGTTTTTCAATTGTTTTCAATTGTTTTTCTCTTGGGCAGAGAGGGTAGAGGAGATAGATGAGAGGCCACCCATCCTCCAGAGAGAGGAGATGCTGAAAATAGTAGGAGGTATCTAAGCTGTTGCTGGCGAACAGTTTCTTGGTGGCATTGGCTTGTCCCTGAGCACCTGGTGCATGCGTGTGGCCTGTGATGGGGAATTATTGCAGCAGCTCCAACTGCTGAGGACCAGGGCTGCAGGGAGAGTGGAAAAAATGATGCTGTGTGCCCCGAGGGCTCAACCAGATAACGGGGCCTGCAGTGGTTGACTCTGCCCCATGTCTCTCTATGCTGGTAATGCTGAGGTTGTCCTCTGTGCTGCAGACAGCCCTGCAGATCATGAGGGTCTTGGTTAGAGAAGCCTTTCTCTTCTGTGTGCAGTAACATAGGTGCTTTATAATGGAAATACACATCTTTGCGTGGCCAGACCAGATATAAATCTTCTGGTGTCTTGGTTGTGTTTAGCTGACTGGACGTGTACAATAATGCTTTACAAAAGGAGACAAATGTACATAAGTGGCAACACACAGTTGAGTTAGGTGAATTAGCACAAATGTGGTGGTTGAGATCTGTCTCCCCACGGGAGCCGCGACCTCTTGCACAGCATCACGGTTGCATGAGAAGACATGGAGGAGTGGTACTCCCTTGTGTGACAAAGCAGTACGATGTGGCTTGTTGCTGCACTGTATGTGTACAAGTGCAATATTTACCTCCATGCTGTTTGGGTGAAATGGGAAGTCTAGCAGGCTGGGGGACTCATCCTCATGCCATGAGCAAGGCTGCAAGGGGTAACCTTTGCCTCTTCTGCCATGAAGACCAAGAGGTGGTTCTGACAACCCAGACCTTCCTCCTTACCTTTGAGTTGCAGCGTGATAATGGATATTAGTGAAAGCAGTTTGCTTATGAAACTGAGAAAGTGCCAGCCAGAGCAGGTGAAGTGGTTGATGCTTGAAGGCTTCTTGTGGTAGGACCTGACTGTGCCACTGGCGAGTTGCCCCCTGAAACTGGGAGGAGGACCTTACAGATTGATTGTGTGATGGAGGCTGTTTGCCATGGCCATGAGACCTGTGACCAACTGTCCTGCGGGCAGCAAGTGGAAGAGTGGGGCCATGTGTGGGATGATGGTCTGCTTCCACCTTGTGGAGGGAGGTGGCTGGGGGCAGGCTGCTGCTGCTTGGAGGTGTTCCATGTGTCCAGGAGCCTGAGCTGCATTACTGGAGGCAGCAGAGCTTGCCAAGAGCAGGCTGTCTGCTGGCTGGATCACTGCTGGCCTTCTGGTTCAGCACCCCTGGAAATTCTGGGAACATGCAATGATTAAACACAAGAAACTTTCTGGAAGTGCCCCCGTGGTGCAGTGCAGCAATAAACATTGTGCTGATGCAGCAGAGCTGCTGTCTGGGCTGTAGCCTTTCTCCATGGGGCCAAGGGGCTCACACAGGACATGATGCTAACACAGCCCTAAAGCCTCCTGTTTCGTCTCTGGTCCTTTGTTGTGCCTTACAGACCCACCTCATTCTCTGTGCAAGTTCCTTGGTTTCCTTCTCCATCTAGGCACGTAACAGGCCAGATACTTCAGTCTGACTGGCCCTGACAAGCCTGAGTCCTGGACAAAAGGGCAAATGGGTTGATTCACATCATATACTTGCAAGTCTGATGCCTGCTGGGTAGAGCATAGTGCTCTACCACTGGGGCAAGAGCTTGGCAAGGTCTGTCTTGGGCTTCAGATCAAGGTTGGATTTTGTCTGGTGTGAGACTTCATATTGAGTAGACTAGGAACAGTAAAATAGGTGGAGGGATACATTGCTTGGGATGTATAGGAGGGGTCTGCTCAGACCTGGCCATAGACCAGCGTGCTTGGAACTTGTCATCCAGGTATTTAAGGTCAACAGGTGGTTATGGCTGTGTGTAATCTTGGTTCCTTTTTCTCTCTCTAGGTGTTGCACTCTGGACTTGTCAGCCTTGCAGGCTTCTGGGCACATCTCAGCTATGAGTAGATCAATGGGATTTAACATCTGTGTGGTCACCTGCAGCATCCTGCTCTTGTCTTCCAGTCTGCCATGCCTTGCATCTCAGCAACTGGAGGAGACAGATGTGACAAAGGTGCAGCGTGGCCCCTGGACAGGGAACGGGGTAGAAGATGAAAGGACAAGCATGCTGAACTCAAAAAATAACCTGGGCCCTTCTGAGCAGACTGTTTCTGAAGAGCTGTTTGGAGCATCAGCAAAGCCATCTGGGATACCCTTCAGTGAAGCCTTCACTGCAGAAGGAGAAATGCTGCCTGTAAGCCCAAGCCACATCATCCCAGGCAGCCAGGGTGCCCACACCTCTGCAGTGGCTGCTGTTGATGAGGAGGAGCTTGGTCACACAAAGTCAGAGCTGGATGAGGATGATGTATTCAAGGCCATGCTGACCACAGCTGTGACCACCCTGAACCCTGCTGTCCAGGAGGAGGCTGTTGGTGGCCCTGGTAGTGAGACCACCACAGAGGGTGATGTTGAAGTAGAGCACAGCTCTGCCGGCCCCTCAGCAAACCCCCTTTCTGGCACAGCTGGGGAGGTGGCAGAGATCAGCTCGCACCCCTCAGCTGCACCCCAGCCCACAGAGCACCCCAGTTCTCCCAGCTGGGAAACGGCAAGTGACCACCCTGTCATCCCAACTCCTGATGCTCATAGCATGACCTCTGTTGTGGGATTGCAGAGAGCCCGCACAGGGAGCCCTCTGGCGTCCTTGGTTGTGCGAGCGTCCATGACTGCAAAACATCCCCTCACAGCAACCGAGGTGTCCCTCCCTCTGGAAGCAGGGACGGGTGTCATGCAAGAAGAGCTGCCTGCCTCTGCTGGCACTGTCACCATCCACCCTGTGGACACTGTGCCAACTGACTGGGACGACACGAAACTGGGGGACATAAGTAAAAGTGCATCTCGTGAGGAGGTGATAGAGAACCAAGGGTCAACAGAGCCACTGCAGACCCTGCAGGGAGGTGTGTGGGAGGAAGAGGATGCAACGGGAGTGCTGCCATCCCCAGTGTCTCCTCCACCAACTCCTGAGCTTGCCAAGGAGACCAACTGCACAGCACTGGTGCAAGGGGAGGAGATACCGACAGCTTCCACAGGCAGCAGTGATGCTCTCCAGACTGGAAACCTGACTGATGTGGACACGGATGATCGCAACGTGCTAGAAAATGCAAATGTGGTCACAGCAGCAGAGGGGAAGAGCATCCCACCATTGCAGTCAGAGGCTGCTGTGGTGACAGATACACAATCTGATCTTTCTCCTACTCTGGAAAGCTCATGGAAAGGTAAAACTTGCCTGGTACAGATGCTTACCTTTAAGTGTAGGTTTAGGAGGGGTGATCTTGGGAACCTGTGCTTCCTTTCAGGGAGATGAAATGGAGAAAGGGGTGATCTTGATACCTGCACCAGAGATAAGACACCCCCTTCTCCCTCCCAGGAAAGGTTCTGGACCTTTGTGTAGAGGTAACAGCCAAAATGAGTAAATCACACCCATAAAGCACTGACTGGCCCTGGCTGTTCCTGTACATCAGGTTTCTGTGTACAGATAGACGTGGGCTGTGGGGTGCTCCCCTGTCCTGGATGTCGTGAAGCAACTGCATTGAGCTGCCTCTCCTGCTCCTCAGGCTGGGAGAGGGTGGCTGTAGTAGCAAACAGGAGAGCTGAGGCTGGGGTTGAAGGGTGTTTGTGAGCATGGATGTCTCTGTAGGGAATTGGAGTCTCAGCAGCAAAAACTTGCTCCTGGTTAAAAAGACTTATTGAATTGACTTAGTGAAGTTCTGCATTGTGTTGTGTATGACCGAAGCAGGGGCATCGCTCACCTGGTGAGAGATCTCATCATCTCAGAGATGTAAATCTGCTTTTGAATGCACCTCTGGTATGACTGCCCTGTGAGCAGGGCGGGAGCCCAGCCTCTGACCAACTGGTGAAGCACTTGATTTTAGGAAAGATAACACTGCTCTGAGTGTCCCTTTGATACTGCAAGTTCAAGGACCCAAAGGTGGGGAATAATTAAATTAATTGGCATCTGGGGTCACTTGGCTCTCAACTGCTACCTACGGACACTTGCAGTCAGTGCAGAAGATGCAGAGACAGTGGATGGCTGTAAATGCTTCCTAAATTCACCTTCAGCCCACTGACCGTGTTTCCACACAGGATTTTAAATACTGGTGAAAATGGAGGGGAAGATCTGGTCAGGTGTTAGGCGATGACCTTAGGCTGATGAGGAAGATGAGCTGGGGTTTAGGGCTTTGTTTTAATTGCTGGGCATCTTTAATCATGCCTCTTAGGCTGCAGAGGCAAAAGGACAACTTCCCCTCATTGCATCTGAAAGATCTAGTGTTTACTGTAGTGGAGGAAAAGCTAATAGCATGCTGATGCTGAAACCTGGCTGATTAATTTCTAGATTAATTTATAAGCACTTGACTTGTCAGCAGGTTCCCTCTCTGCTGTTTCCCAGATGTTGGGGAAACAAAGCTATCAGTAAGAGTTGTGCAACAAAAATAAAGCCTTCTGCAAAGCTGGAGTCTCGTAGCCATGAGAGCTGCTCAGGAAAAGCACTGCTCTGGCAGCACCACTTGCTTTGAATGCCATTTCACACCGTGGGTCTGCAGTGCTGGGCTCCCATGGCGTTGCTCTCCCATGGCCCACTTGTCCCCAAGGGGCAATTAAGAAAATGAGGACCGGTTCTGCTGCGTCCATTCCTGTTGTGCACATCCTCATGTCTGCCTTCGTGCTGCCCTGCCCTGACGATGCCTGGTAGGACCTGCTGCTTGCGCTGTGGCTCTGGAAATGCTCATGCATGGGGTTGTATTCCTTCAAACATCTGCCCTGCTGCTGTTGGCTGTCCTGTGAGTTGGACCTGACGTGTGTTCTTGCTGTAGGTGTTATTCAGGAGGCGACAGCAGTTGCCCAGGAGGCTGATGCTGCTCTCTCAGTTGTGACAGTGGTGCCTGGTGCTGCCCAGGAAACAGGAGCTCCAAGCCTTCTGCAGGAAACCAGTGGGGAGGACACCCAGATGCCGACTGCTCCTAGTGCCACCCAGATGCTGGTGTCAACTGGTACTTCCTCTGTGACCAACACTCCAGATGTAGAAGGTAGGGTTTCGCTTCAAGGACTGTGGGTTCATTTCCACACGATGGTATATCCAAAACCAGTATTGGTGCTTGGATGCTGAATTCTCCACACAGCATCCATGTTTTAAGTGTCTTTTTTTAATAGCCTTCTGCAGGCTGCCTCTAGCCCTGGTCTGACACTACTTTCTGCCTAAGCCACCAGATCCACCGCATTGAAATATGCCAGCATATGATTTTTTTGCCCAAATGAACAGTGGAGTAGAGATTAAAAAAATTACTACCCCAAAACAAACCAATTTCCCACATCTGTTCTTGCTAGCAGGTTGACTTTTAGCCTTAGACATTTAAGCTGGTTTTTATTTATGGAGCGAGAGCTCTTACTTCTGGAGCCAAAGGCAGTCACAGGTTGCTGATGCTCAGTCTGAATGATAAAACTTATTCATCAAGGTAACATGAGACCAGTGGTGGTGGGATGGACACCCTCTTACAACAGACTAGCAAGCCCTTGGATTTGGAAACCTGCACTCATACTCGCTTCAGTGAGGAATGGCGAGTTCTCATCAGGTTTGCTGTACCCCATACAAAAATGCTTTAAGCAGTTGTGTTCATCCAGCTGCTGCCTGCAGGTTCTGTGTTCACCTTGGCAGGTACATGGAGGAGCCTGTCATCTTGGCAGGAGTGTAGCAAGGCTTCCTTTAGCACAAAGCTGACATTGAGGTGGAGTGTGTTTCTGTAGTAGTAGGTACCACTGTAATAGAACTGCTGCTGGGCAGCTTCTCTGGTAATTATTATATTGCAGGGCATCAAAAGGAAAACAATTTGCCTTATAGCTCTTAAATTAAGGTCTCCTTTTAAGAGAGAGAAGGCTCTTCTGGCAGTTTCCACTAATTCATTTGCTTCTGGGATTTAATTATAAGTTCAACTAATTTTTATCTTTCCAATAAGCAATTAGATCTGTCACTTAGTTCAGATCTCATCCAGTGTGTCTGTGCTCTGATCTTGCTATGGGGTGGTGACTAGCAGTCTTCAAAGCAGTGCAAGTAAAACCTAGCAGAGCTCTCATTAAGGGGAACCTCCTGTGCTGGCTGTCCCAGGGGAGAAGCTTTCATTACAGTGGAGTCACTTAAACATCTTGAAAGAGGCAAGAGTTTAATAACTTCTTCCACTTGGAGTTAAGTTTTCATTAAGGAGTTTTGTCTTAAATGGTGGGGGTTTTAATCTTGTGTCAAACTGCTGCTGTTTTCTGTAGATCTCACAGATGCAGTCCTGGTCACCAGTGAGGAGGCTCTTCCAGCTCCTGGTGAGCTGTCTGCTACCCAATCTGGACAGACAGAGGAGCCATCCAGCAGAACTGTGGTCCTGGTAACTCCAGCATCAATGGCATCTTCCATCAGGAGGACGGCACTTCCATCTGTGAGGAGGATCAGCACTGCTGTGACCTATGGGCTGGACCACCTGGAGTCAGAAGGTACCACTGATCCCAAGGCTAAGAGGCAGGCAGCTTCACGTCGAGCAGCACACTTGCCTTGATGCTGAGCTCCCCGATTTTGTTTGATACGCAGCTACGTGCGTGTTATTGTTGCCAATAAAGTTGTTGAACAACCTGTCCCCTTCCAGGAGGTGCAGGAAGCAAGCAGTGAACAGTGTCATGAAGGATGCCTGAAATGCAAGCAGTTGTGGGAGGGATGGGTTTTCCCATGGAGAGGGAGTAGCAGTGGTATTGGTGGTGCAGTGGAGTCTGGCTCTGTGCACCTGTGGCTGGGGGTGTGTGCATCCACTGCAGAGCCTCTGTACTGGGTCACACTCATGGGAACGTGTTCAGACAGCTGGAGAGCCCTGGCCACCCCCTGCAATGCCAGGGCAGTGTTCAGCATGAGATGGCTACCTTGGTGTCCAGCTGTCTGAAACCTTGCCAAGACAAGTGATGCCCTGTTTATACTCCCTATGTGATGCTGCTGGGAGAGGCAAAGGACGCACACCCTCAGAAGTGCTCTTCCAACTCAATGCTAAGCTGTGCTCCCATCACTGGCTCGTCCAGCCTTGCTTCACCCCTAGGGCTGCCTTCTTTTAAACTGCTTTTGCCCACTGCTGTTCTTGGAGTCTCTGCTCCCTGATGGTCTTCAGAGTGATGCAAATTCTGCCTGGGCACACACCCATCAAGAGAGGTTCAAGTGTATCCTACTCTAGAGCTGGTCTGGAGCCCAGGTCTGGTATCTCCTCGGCTCATCCATGATTCTCCTGCAGAGAATTGTTTGCTTCTTGCTCTTTCTCCTTCTTGAACTCTTCTCTGCTTGCTCATCCATCCAGTTTTGTGCTCCAGTGCCTGGACTGACACCACCTGGCAGGGATTAATCTTTCTGCCTGCTTTGCTCCCTTTCCTTTACGTTGACCTTCTCCTGCCTTCGTATTTTACTGCAAAGGTTGGCAGCCCTCCAGGGGTGCCATGCCAGATGGTATTTTTCTTCTGATTAGAGGTGGGGTGCTATAGACAACAGCTAATCAGCATCTTTTCTCTGCAGGAAGCAATAACTCTCACTCCCATTAAGTTTAGAGGGCAGCAGAAGCTGGGAGCCCTCCCCACTGCAGGTGTGAGGTGCTGCAGCTCCTGTCTTCTGTCAGGCTTGCTGCTTGCTTTGAAGCCTGCCATGAACTCTCTGGGCCCCCCACTGCAGCCCTTGCCAGGATGAACCTTGCATGTGTCTGGCAAGGCACGGATGTGGCACTAGTGATGGGAGAGTGGCAGCAGGGGAGGAAGGAAGGGCACATGTGGGGCAGAAATCCGAAATTTCAGGCTGGGAAATAAGGTCTCTGCTTAGCAAGAGCACTGTGATTCAGGAAGTTAAACTGTTTCAGAGCCCTCTGGGATGTCCTTTAGAAGCCTGGTTTTCTGCACAGGAAGATAAGAGGGATTTCTGTTTCAACTGATTGCCTGTCCTTCCCTATTTAATGAGACTTTCTGCATAGGCATTTAAAAAAAAAAAACCAAAACAACAACAACAAAACCCAAACAAAATCAACCAAACCAAAACAAAACACCTTTGTGCTCTGACATAAGACTGCTGCAACTTCCTTGGGTTCCTGC
>NW_010166400.1:12147-17504 GCF_000695765.1 Mesitornis unicolor
TTATGCAGCCACAGCCCTGTTTGCTCCACTCTTGAATGTGCTCTGAGGGGTAAATGTGGGCTGTAGCTAGAAGCAGCCTTCCTAAATGATGGTGAGTCAACTAGAAGGCTGTGGGTTTCTTGGCTCTGCGGTATGGCTCTGCAGGTCCCTGTCATCCAGGGGACATGGTGCTCTCTGATGTGCTGTGTGGTATCTGACAACTGGCACGCTTTTGTGGTCAAAATCTCTTCTGGTCAACCTAGACCTTAGCGCTCTGAGCCAGAATTTTCCCTGGTCAAATACCACTTGGGGATAGGCCTTCTGCCTGGGGATGCTGCTGCCCCGGTTAAGGCCAAAGGAAGCTTTTGGAGCTGTGGCTCTGCTTTCTGATATCTTTGTGTGATGGCAATTAGGGGGTACCACTTCCTCAAGGTGGAGTGGCACTTGGAAAATTGGTTTCTGCTCCCCTAAAACTACAGTTCCTAGTACTTAATCTCAGAATTTCTAGATGCTGCCGGATATGAGGTGTTTGGGAGTGATTTCCTATAGAGCTACACAGTGTTCCTATAAAGCTACATGGTGCTCAAGCCCTTGGAGGAGCGAGGTCAGGCATCGCTGCTGTTGTAGGCATGTGCTTGGGTCCCTAATGAGGGCCCTTTGTGGGGAGGCTGTGCCTTGCTCACCAATGCAAGAAGCACAAGGAGCTGAGTGAGCTTGGCTGATTTCCACTGCCTCCAGTGGAGTCCTGCTGTCTTGCCTCACTGAGGGCCTGGCTCATCTTTGAGCATAAACCCCTGCTGTTCAGCTAGCTCTGTTTCTTGGGGACCATCTGTGCCAAACTGCCTGCAGTTAATTACATCAGTGTATTCACCTACCTGGCTTGGGTGCAAAACTGTTTTAAAAATCAAATACAGGGACAAACTTGAGGTGCTTTGTCTGTCTATGAATGAGCTTATCTTCCTCTCTTGTGGGCTCTGGAGAGATGAGTTGGGTAGCGAATATCCTCCTACCTTGACTTTGTGGTGAGACTGGCTCTACCTGCCCTTCCTGGCCAGAGAAATCCTATAAAGGGATATAGGATATGGGGACAGGACCCTGCAGAGGATGAGGCTTACTTTTTTGGGAGACTTAAGTACATATTTTGTTCCTATGCCCAGAACACATATGTCTCTCCAGCAAGCTAAGCACTGCATCTTTCCCCTGATTTTAGGGTCCAAAGGGGTATAATCTAGTTCAATTTGCCTACTTGGGCCACTGCATAAGCCTCCCAATGCATTTTGAAGAGAACTAAAAAACAGTAGTATATGCATTGATGTTTCTGATGTGCCTATCCTATTTCTTGTGTACCCCTTACCCTCCAAAATCCAAAACTATTGTGCAGTGGTGTGTAAGCCCTAAGGCTGGTTCCTGTTCAGTCATCCAGGCTTGCTTCAAGCTGTTGTTGCTGGGGGTGAGCTGCTTGCACTGTTCAGCTTTCATGTAGGTGGCTGGATGTGGAGGGTGCTTAGAGCTTCATAGAAGCAGAAGATGCTCTACCTGTGGTATGGTGTCAGGAACACTCAATAGCTCTGAAAATGGGCAACTTAGATCTCTCTCCAGAGCTGCTGAGTTTGAGCCATGCAGCTCTTGAATGTGAAGTGTTTCTGATTAATCAGGCTGCTCTCAACATGCAGCTGGTGAATCCTGGTTGTCAGGGCGGAGGAGTAATCCAGGGGGTGGGAAGGCAGTGTCAGATGTCTGCTGCCTAGGACAGCACAGCACCATTCCCAGTACTGTGCCCATGTGTCCCACCTCATAGAGCATTTGGCTGTGGAGAAACCCCTCAACGATGCTGAAATGTGGCTGACACTGGTCTTGGATCAGCACATTTGGAGTTCTGCTGTCATGGGGCACATCCCCACTCAACCTTGACTGTGGGCTTCGCTGCATTTCCTCTACCAACTATGTTAAACGCTGTTACAGAGCAGTGCTGGTATCAAGCTGTAGGCTTTTTGACCTTATCATCTGAGTGATGTTTTAATACCTACTTGTGTCTGGGTTTAAACAGTTCCTATTGACGGTTGCTGACCTATACTCAAGTTTGTCCTTCCAAGGAAACTGTAGCTTAGCCGATTTCAGTGAGAAGAGCTCTCCTAGTCCTCTTCTCCCTTCTTTCCTATTTCCCCTGCTTCCCCTGTGTCTTGTTCTCCTTGTACACAGTCATCGAAGCTCCATGTTAGACTTCAGCAGTAAAGGCAGTGGTTGCCTTTTTTTTAGAAGAGGCTTCAGAACCTGAAGCCATTTACATAGTCTTATAAAAGACCCTTCAAATTCTCCCTTATTCGTTGTCACAGTACAAGGAGCTCTCTTTTTTTTTAATGGGAAAGGTATTTTTGCTGGAAATCAAGTCTCTGACTGGGATTGCTATTTGGACCCTGACTGTACGGATTAAGACCTGCCTCATTAAATCTCTGCAACCCCATTAAAAATTTAAATGAGGTTGCAGGGGTGTAAATAAGACAAGCACTTAGCCCAGCATGGTTAACCAGCCTGATACTATAATTCCTCACCAGCTCTTTGGATATCAGCTAAATTGGCAAGGAATAGAAGATTTGAAACAAAGCACATGCGAAATGAATTAATTATTCAACGCTCTTGGTACACACTCTTGTCTTGCTTCCAGTTTGCTGCTGCTACTTAAAGGGGAAGTGCTGTCCCTCTGCTGCAAGTCGACCTCCACGTTCTTCATGGTAGATGGTATTTCATCCCTGAGCTAAACCCACATGGTGTCTCAAGTGGCTGAACACACCAAGTGATGCTCTCAAATACGGTATCTGCTGTGCTTTATGGTCTCCAGCAGCAATTTGTGCAAGAACCTCTAGGGATGGTTTAAAGCATCCTTGCATTGTCTTTCTCAGATGCCTGGAAAGTGGCAGGTGCCTGCCCGGCTGCTCTTGGGGTGGAGGTGAGCTGCAGTGCTGTTTTATTCTTGGTTTTTGGGAGGGGAATGAAACTTCTTGAAGTTGCCTTGTTCTTTGCAGTATTCTGGCACTGTTCTACCTCCAGCAGGTAATGACATTTCTTAGTCTGACTTGCTCTGGTTTCTGGGCTGGCCAGGCTGTGTGATTTCTTTTTTTTTTTAATTGTATCTGGCTGCTCATTTGTCCAAAAAATTCAGAGTTCACTTAAATATTACTTAAGCACAGGAAAGCTACTACATTTATCTTCAAGCTTAAACAGAAACATGTGAAGAACAACAGAAGCCCCCTACAGTTGCTATTGGAAGGCAATTGGACCGTGTGGGTGAAAGTTTTTAATGAGTTCTTGTTTGTTTTGATTTGGGAATTAAGCTGTTCACCCGTGCGGCTCCAGGGAGCTGGATTCAGATAAGCAGTGGCAGCTTCTCCTGAAGGCTCTGCAAGGAGCATTTTCCTTTGGAGCTGCTGATGGCTGGGGTCCATGTGGGGGGTGGTATTGCTCAGGGGGCTTTTCTTAACTCTTGGGCTGTTGGCTGTTTCTTTCCCAGGTAGTGTTTGAATTTGGAAAATCCTGAAGAGACACTGTCAAACCACTTTTTGCAAGAGAAAATGGCATTAATGTGTCTGCTGGGGCTTACTTTTTGTGATCAGACAAGAGTACTATGCCCACAGCCCTTTTCCCTGTGAAATAATTTTGCTGAGAGAAGGAAACTCTGCATTTGCCTTCATCTGTCTTGTTCTGCCCTGTCCACTTACAGGTCACGGTTGTTAAATCTGCGCTGATTTGAATGCCCTTGCTTAATAAATCACCTCTTTCTTGTCTTGATTTTTATACTGATTAGTTCAATAACTGCAGCCCTCAGGTTAGAAGTGCTGTTCTGCAGCAAACTAGGGAGCAGACTTGTTATAGATCCTAGTGTGCATTCTGTGGCTTTTTATTTTTAAAATAGCCGTGTGTTGCTAGACCGACTCTCCAGCCTGGTTCAGTGTGAAAGCAATTTTGTGGTGAATGCTGCTGGAAATGCAGCTCTCAGGAATGATTTCTGATCTCAATAGAGAAGCAGACCTGTGGTCTCTGCTGGAATATCCTTTGCCCTTTTTATTTTAGGGTTTTTTTTTTTTTCCTCCAGAGCTCTTCAGTGCCTTGGATCCCCTGTGATGAGTGGTGAACCGGGAATGAAAAAGCAAGTGTGAATCCTTCAGATTTGGGGGGGAACCTAGGTTAGGATCAGAACCCATTTCTTCTTCTGCTGTCTTTGCAATGTCGAGGAGCCCTCTGCTGGGAAGCAGCTTCTGCGACGCTTGGGCTTTGCGAACAGAGGCTGAAGACTTTCTGCAGCTCAAACTTCTGCTCGGCTGATGGGATGCGTTCCCTCTCTGAGATGTGGCAAGGATTTTCCTCTGTTACAGAAAAGCTTTGGCCATGTAACTTCCTTTTTTCTCGAAACTGATATGGGTAGGGTTAGCTTATCCTGCTTTGTGTGGTAGGATCCCACCCAAGGGATGTATTCTCGGTAGTCCCTTTCCTTGGCTCTGTGCAATAGACCAAATGCTGATACTGCCCATGAGAAGCTGTGCTTGATTTGTCTCCCCCTCCAGAGCAAACTATTTAAGGTTACATTCTTGCAACATGGTCTGCAAATACCCCAGATAACTTTGCAGTGAGCGTGGCTGGGTTTAGCTGAACTCATCTGTATGAGGGTTTTACCCTGGTGGTTTTGCATGGCTTCTGCACTCACTGCTTGCTTGGGTATCTCAACCCACCATGGTACATCTGTGAGCCCATCTCTGTTCCTACCAGCCATCTCCTTCCAAGCTGTCACAAGCAATTGTTCTTGGCAGCACTTTGGAGATAGTGGATGGTGACATTATTACTGATCACGTGAAGGCAGCAGATTAATAATAAAGGAGTTGTCCTAGAAAGGCCTTCCTGCCTTGACAGTCAGCTGTGATCAGAAGAGCAAAGCAGAAAAGAAACCTCCCTGAAATAAAGCATTTGACAGATACTTCTGTTCTGGCAAGAGAAGGTGGTCGTAGAGCCCCATCTCTAATCCTGTCCTTATTTACACACCTCTGTTTCCTATACTGTGTGCTCACACAGGTGACCAAGGTGGTCACCAAAGGTGGCCTAATGCTGCCATGTGGGTGTGAAGTGGATGGGAGTAGAAGATGAGCTATGGGGTGCATGGTGGATGAGACACTTCAGTCTGCCCCTGCTGCCCCTGCTGCCCTTTTCTGTTCAGAGTGGATCCAGTACATGTGGGAGGAAAAGAAGCTTTTTGAACAGTAGAGTTTTGCTCAGCAGTGTGTCCCCGTGCAGGGGGGTGTCACTGTGCTCCATAGTGCTCTCCTTTCCTTGATGGGAAATTAGCATCAGCTGCTGGTTAATCACAACTTACTGGACACTCATCAGGTGCTTCT
>NW_010166400.1:17535-35790 GCF_000695765.1 Mesitornis unicolor
CAGCACTGGGTGCTGTATAGAATCACAGCTCAGACTGTCATGAAGCATAACGATGCTCTGCGTTCCTGTCTAGATGTCATTGTCCTCTGAGTTTGGTGTCAGGGAGGCTGAGAAGGGAAAGGACAGAGAAAATGAGAACTCCAGGTTGTGTCCTGCCACCTCCTTTTTTTAGGTGGTTTTTTTTTGCCTGTTTGTATTCAGTCTGCGACTGTGAGTGAATCTGTCACCTTGTAATGAGAGACTCCTGCAGCTCAGGGCACAGCCAGCTATTTCTCTTGCGTGCTTGACCTGACAAGTGATGCTTTCTTGAATCTTCTGAGGAGTAGAAAGTGTTTGCAAATGTTAATGGAAAGTATCTAAAGACTGAAATGTCCTGCATCAGTGAAGGTTTCTTCAGCTGCAGACAGAGGCCCCAGTCTAACTCCATTGTCTGCAGCAAGGTTATGATAATGGTGGCTTCAGCTGCAGCAGGTGAATTCTTGCTGAGTCAGGAAATGCCTTGCACAGGAGGTGTGAGGTGGTCTCATTTCTCTGCTGAGCAGCAGAAGTCATCGTGGTTGTGTGTGCTTTTGTAGTGCAAAACCTGGTTTTGGAGCAAGCATAGGGAGCTCTTGCTGCCCTGCAATGGCAAATCCCATCCTACAGATAGCACCGATGCTGCTAATGGATCAGTCTGGCACCCCATGGTAAAGCCCAGCCTTGGCTCTTCCTGGTGATAAAACTATTTCAAATAATAAAGCTGGAACCCCCAAAACTCTGTGAAATTTGTTATTTTGTCTCAAACCTGTTTTCTTCCTGGTCTCCTATAGCTTTTTTTAAACCTGAGAATTTGAAAGCCTGTTACAAGGTTGTCAAGTCCTTCAAAACTGAAATCTTTGACGTGTGAGCTGGGAATCTCATTTTCCTGGGTGTTCCTGCTGCTTGCTTCATTCTTAGGTTATACAGTTGTCACAGCAGGGAGGTGTTAAGTGTCTTGGGTTTTTTTTTTCTTTGCTGTTTCAATGAAGGCAAAGCAGAGTCTTGCAGGATACAGTGCTTATTTAGCCTGTCAAAGGGTGACAGATTTTGGATTTCTTCACTCTTGGAGATGAGTCTTTAACTCTGCCCTGGAGTACTCTCACATTACTGTAACTGCAGTAGAAAATACAGATGTCTACTTGGACTATAAGTGTTTTAGCACTGAAATCTCCTGGTGTTACAGGGAGAGCAGACAGGACACCATCCCTCCTTGACAGGTCTACATGGCCCATCACAAGCAAGAGCATTGAAAGAGAGAAACAAAATTGGCTTATCCGAACCATATCAAGATCTATAGATTAGATGGATTCATGTCTGTGGCCAAGAAAACTTTATACTTGCATTTTTCTTAGTTGGAGACTGGTGTCTTGACCGTGCGGCACTAGCATTTCATCATATGGTCTTCTCTTTTTTTTTTATAAGATGCCAAAACTGAAGGGTATGTACCAGCATGATACACACAATAGTTCACAATGGGATGCAAATGCACAGGAAAATCCGAATGCCTTCTGAATCTGCCAGGCTTTGCACTTTCAGTCCTTGCTACTTGCAGTCTCTTCTGTTTCTTTTCTTTCCAAGCTGCTGCTGAGGCCTCTCAAAGGCCAAAAAGTGCCAACAGGAAAAATAGGAGTCTTGTAGAAGACTCCTGTGAAGCACAAACCTCCAGCTTGAGGTTCAGCTGCGTGGTGCTCTCCCATTTTCCATCTCATGAGCCTCCCAAGTGTTATGTGCATCCTGCCCACGGCTGCTGGGCTCCTGTTGCTCCTCTGCTTCTGCAATCCAACGCTTGTGAAGTGTGTGGTTTTTTGAGAAGTGTACCTTCCTCCCTGTGACCACCAAGTGGTGCTCTGCACTGCACCTTGCAGCGAGGCGAGCTGTTGGCATTTTGGGATGGGGGGTTAGAAAGCTGTTTACAGAAGTAGGAATGAGCTAGAGAGGAGGAGAAAACGAGCCAAGAGCCCTTTCTTTTCCTCTCACAGCGGTTGTGCTACAAGGGCTGTGTTATTCACATCTTTATGCTGTGGCTGCGTGATGATTGATGTAGCTTGATGATGATCCGATGTGATGAGTAGTCTTGGCACTTTCAATTTGGGTGTTCAGCTTGGCTGCCTGCTAGGCTTTGGAGGTACGGACATGAGTATCTGCTGCTGCAAAACTACATCCTGATGGGCATCTCTGCTTTGACTTGCTAAAATAGCAAGAAGCTTCTAAAAGCCTTGTCCCAAACTAGTTTTTCAGAGAGAAATATCTGATCCCTGGGTTTTCCTGGCTGTCCATCTAGGGAGAACCTCCGTTCATGTTCCTTCTCTCTGGTGTACAAGCTGTTTAGTGCCTTTGCTATTAAAGTTTGGAAACATCTACAGCTGCGTTCCTCTTAATGCAGGTCTTTTGCCTCTGCTAACGTGTCTTTGCAGGGGTCCTGCAAGCACTCAGCAGGTGCTGTTCGCTGGTTTACAGAAGCTGTGCATTTTGTATGGAAACATTTCTGTATGGAAAGTTCTTAGGCTGATTTGAAATGATGGGGACATTATAAGACAAGAAACTGCCTATAAAATGTAATGAGAGTTTAAGGGGCTAACTACAACCCCGTAAGCTCTATCAGATGCTCTGTGTGGTGTAATTGTCTGCAGGAGTGATCCTTCCTTTCCAGGTGCTGAAAGCCATGCTGTAGCAGGATGATGCAGCTAAATTCACACAGCAGCTCATTTGTGTGAGATGCAGGGCTGGAACTGAAAGGTGGCAAGTGGGATTGTCTTGTTTGGCGAGCTGGAAAAAACATGCGGTGTTTTAAAGCAAGTCCTCGAATTAGAGGGGAAGGAGATGCCACATAACAGCACAGCCGTGGTTTTATTGTGTGCACTGATTTCTCTAGGTGTGCCTGTTTGTGAAGTAGAGGCCAAAAGGAGGAGGCCAGCTCCCCCTAGATTTACTCAGATCAGATAGCCACCAACTAAATGGCTTCCCCAAAGTTCCCCAGTTTGTTTCTCGGGTGGTTTTTATAACAGAATGCCACTGCATCCCACAGCAGAAAGAAGAGGGAAGCATCACCTGCTTTACTTACAGCAGGCGTGGTATAGGTGTCCTACCTCAGCTGCTCCATTTTATTGCAGTGTCTGTAACCTCTGTGAGGTACAACTCCAACTGAAATAAAGGGATATCTAGGTAAGAAATGTTTGTTTTGCTGGATCATTGGTTTTTAAGACGGTCTTAGATACTCGGCTAAACCAGCTGCTCGGATGCAGGGTGGTGGGGTTTCTCAGCCTGAGTGCATCAGGAGGGAGTTCTTCTACAGTGCTGAGCAGGGCTTCATGTAAACCAGATAAAGTGCATAAATGTTCTGCTTTGAGAAACTAACCATCAAAAGTCCAAAACTTGTAATTATTCCAGATACTGTCTTTTCATGGTGAGTAGCTCCGTTACTGGCTATTAAATAGCTCAGCTACAAATTGTGGCTTAGGAAGTCCTTGAGTCTTTGAGAACTAAAAGCTGGGAAGAGACACTGCAGGAAAACTGGCTCTGCATGTGCCCTGCTCCACTCTTTGTTCAACATCTGGTTGTGGTCAGAAATGGGATGTGGGCAGCAAGGGCCTTTGGTTTGATCCGCTGTGGTTGTTTCTGTGTTGCCTTTTGAGATTCCAGCAATGAAATATGGCTGAAAAATGTATCTCTCCATATGATAACAGTGCAGTCAGCTTTGAAATAAGGTGGGTGTCTGCTCTGGCGGAGAACCCTGAAGGATTTCCGTGGTGTCACATTTATCTGCTCTCACGTGAAGTATGGACTGTGCTGCCTTCTTTCCGATACTGAGCTAAGTCTTCCTTGGTCATATCTTTGTCTGGTGTAAATCTGTTCTGACAGGAGTGCTGGTATAAACCTCCTGAGGTTCACTACCACTGCCGCTGTGCTCCCACACCAAAGAGCTGATCTGCCAGCATGCATCAAAGCGAGATGCTTTTAATGGAGGAGCAGCTGTATCGGTCTCATTGGGCTGGAAAGCAGCGTCCTTTCCAGAGCTGTGAAGGGCCTAATAAGAGTTAAGAGTAGAACCAACTTATTGCCGCCTCCAAGATTGGAAATTAGGGAAATAGTTCTCATTTGAGCTGAAATTAGTTGAGCAGAAAGTGTTGCAGTTATACATACTCAAGTATTTGTTCGTGTGTATGTGCTTGTTTGTACTCTGCTATTAGGAGGCAAAATAACGGTATTTCCCACTAATGCATGTGGCAGTCTATGGCAGTATGTTCTTGTTACTTAGCAGCTTCACATGGTGGTGAGCTTTTCCAAATTAATTGCTTTGGGTGTATTTCCTGTTAGAAAATGGGCACAGGTTAATTCAGCTGGTTTTGCCTTTGGAGAAGTGATATCAGCTGGCAGCCTTGGTGCTCACCTGTAGAGATGTATGAACCCTCTGTCTCGTGGGGTCTTTCCTGATGTTGCTTTTGTGTCTCCCTTGCCAGAGGGTGAGGAAGAGGAAGAAGAGGAGGAGGAAGAAGAAGAGGAAGAGGAGGATGAGGAGGACAAAGACATAGATTCGATGGATGAAAGCATGGAGGGTGACACGGAGCTGCCAGGTTTCACACTTCCAGGCGAGACATCCCAGGAGCCCATGGCTGGCCTGGAGAACCCTGTGGCCCAGCTGGCTGGGGTGTCCTACCAGGTTCCCGACACCATCGAGTGGGAGCAGCAAAACCAGGGTCTGGGTAAGAGAAAAAAAATCCCTTCTTCCTTTACCCTTACAGAGGACGTCTCCTGCTCTTCACAGCATGGGGCAGCCCCTCGTGCCAGGAAGTCTCATGGGTTGGCTCTCAAGCTAAACACAGAGCAGGTTCATTTCTGAGGAAACCCCATGCACCAGGGGTGACTGGTTGAACTGAGATGGGTCCCAGGCAGCATGACCTGAGTTTTCATTTTGGGGAGAGCTGCTCCGAATACTCTAGACCTGCTCCTTCATTCCCAGAGCTTAGTTTTGTCTTGCTCCAAGGGTGGACAAATCAATAACTTCTCAGATGAGATTCATGGGGAAATTTCAGTTCTCTTTTCCTGAGCGTGTGTTTGTGCAGGAATATATGTCAGGTAAGTTCAAAATGAGTTGGGTAGTTGCTAATTGGCCCATTTGCTACTTCAGCAGCATTTTTAAGGGGTGTATGGTCCAGGCATGGGACCCTATGCTGGCAGTGTTAAGCAAGACAAACCTACAAAGCCTCTAGAAAGCTTTATACACTTTATTCACTCTGTACGTACTAGGCCCTGTGTTTAATGACTGGATTAATTTATTCCACCTAGGAATAGCTTATTAGTGTTTATATGTGTGATGTCCATCTGATGCAAGTCAAAGCTGGTGTGGGACAAGGCAGAGTTTAGAAGGAGCCTTGCCCAGCTTGGCTAAGGGCACTGGGATTGTTTCCCAGCAATACCCAGTTTCCAAACCAAGCCCCATCAAAAGCAGTGGGAACCTCTGAGGTGAATTGGTGAGAGCTGAACCACATCTATACAGAAAGTCCCTGTGTTTGACTCTTGGAAAACCAGCTGGTTTGAGAGGCTTATCAAAGAGAGAAACCCATGAACTCTTTTATATATTGTGTTATAAGAACTATCACTTCTCCTGTATGTTAAATTCTGATTTAACCTGGCAGTTCTTCTCATGTAATGCTGTTTCCAGCCTGCTATAGCATTATTATATTCCTTTAAATCAAATCAAAGAGCATATTTCAGGATCTCTGTGGGAGGGTTGCTCTTTGAGGGCAGATTGAGTTTGCATCAGGTCTGGTATCTCCCTGTCCCACTACCTCCTGCTTGAAAAACATCGTGTTGGAAGGTTTCCATGTCAGATCTGTTTCACACGTCCTGTTATCCCATCAGGCTGGATGAGAGCTGCTGGAGAAGGGATAATTCTAAGTGTTTAATGACTTTGTGGTTGGCTTTGGCAAGCTGGATTAAAGAGGTACCTGACAGTGCTTGTAGGAAGAGTGTGTGAGAAACAAAGGGTTGTACAGCGCAGGGGAAGATGGCGCTGACATCTCTTCAGGGATCTTGGTACATTTAACCATCCCGGCTAGGGTGGCTGATGCAGTGTCATCTGGCTTGGGTTTCTGGAGGGCTCTGGTGGTGGTGCTGGGCTCCTTTTTCCTGAGATGCTGCTGCAGTCGTGCAGCTCTTCCCCTTTTCCCAGTTTGTGCCGGGTGGGAGTTTCTGGCCTGGTTCTCTGGCCATGGGGACTACTGTTGTGTCCGTACCTGGTTCTAGTTATGTCTTTCTTTATGGGGCGTCTTAGGGAGAACAGGAAGGTTGGAAAAAACATATAGCTCATGTCAGCAGGAGGTGGATAGTTAAGAACAGAAGGACTCCTCCAAACCTGGCATGAAGAGCTGCCCACATTGTTCTGCTGAAGCGCCTGGAGAGACCAGACTCGCTGTGAAGAGCTCATAAAGCTTTAGATCTGCTGGATGTGCACATGGACTGTTTCTCTTTGAAACCCTTCTTCTCTAAGTGCTTTTCATCTAGAGCTACCTCTTTGAAATCAGTTTCCTTTAAGTGCTTTTCTTCTAAAGCTAAAACTAACTTGACTTTAATCTTAAGACTGCTTTGTAACCGCTGGACATCCCCAGGCGCAGCCCCTGGAAGGGGGAGCTGGAGGTCCAAATGCAGCGGGGTCAGGGCTGCGGTGCTCCCCCTGCCTCAGCCCGTGGCGTGCATCTCTGTGCTTCCCGGGCAGGAGCTCTGCACTCCCCTTCCTTCACCAAATAGTGCTGAGATGTGAAGGATTTCCCATCCTGTGCAACTGAAATATGGTTTACAAGGGGAAAGTTGTTCTGCTTGACCTGGGATACAGCATAAAAACAAAAGACTTGAAGACAATGGTACCCAACAGAGTGCAAGGTGAGACTGCACCAGCTAAGCACCAAACTTTTACGGTTGACATTTTCCGTCTTTAAAATACTTTGTACATAGGCCCTTCTCCTGGGAATGCATCTGTCCTCTGGCCTTCTGAATTTTGACATTTAACGCTAAAATCTGTAGTACAGAAGAGCCCAGAAGTATTGGAGTAGCTACTCTCAGGTCAGTTGTTATTGAGTTTGCTTGGTCTGATGGCTGACACACTGCAGATCCCTAGAGAACGGGTGACTTGATCCACAAACAGCTTGGCAGAGCAAGACAGTCTGAATTTTTGTAGTGGTCAATGAGAAAACGCTGGAGAAACAGAATCATTAAAGATGTCAATTCTGGGAAGTCAGATGGCCCTGCATTAACTCCAGCTGAGCAAAAGCGATTTATATGCGCCAGTAACAAGGCTGTCAGTTTTACAGTCCATCAGAGGACTCTCTAACCCGCAATATTTAGACAAAATAAAGCAGAAGATGATGTCATCTGTGCCTTTATAAAACAGAATTGGATCTTTTAAGAGTTTCTGATGGCTTGCAGCTCTGCAGAAGGAAGGTCTGAGTATGCTTTGGGATCGCTTTTGGTGTCCCATTCAAATGCTTTGTCTTCAGAGGTTGTCAGGGTCACACGGCAGTACTTTGGGAGTTCTCTGCATTGGGTGTGAGATGGCTTTGACTTTTTTCTACTTGTTTTGTGATGTGTGTGGTAGGTGAACACTGACTGTTCAGGGAGCATCAGAGAGACAGGAAACGTGGGCTTTCTGGGCATGAATAAAATGTCGTAATTTTTCCTTATCTCTTTTGTGGTTAAGTGTTTGTTTTACAAGGAGAACTGCAGTAGGTTTGAATGGGTTCAAATCAACTGGTGTGGGAGCTTTGTGTTACAGCACAAAAATGTCCTCGAGGTCCCAGGCTATTTGTTAATGCTGTGGTGCTCGGCTATCACCCACATCCAAGACGAAGAGCTCCTGCTATCCACAGTAAAGTAGCAGCAGGAGGTCTAGGGCAATTCACTAAGCCCTAAATTTACTCATTTACTAATTTGACTGCTTTGGGGCGTGCAGTAGTTTGCTGTGTGCATTCAAAACGTGTGGAGTTGTTTGGAGTGACAATGACACTTTCATCTTGAGGCATTAGGGTTGTGGTGTTTTGAGTGTATGGCTCAGATTGCCCAAGCAGAGGTTGTTACGGTGGACTTTGGTTCTTTGAGATGTTGGCTGAAACCACCAGCTGCTTATGCTAGGCCACCACTGATAAGAGATGACAGCAGCGTGTTATGCTCCAAATCTTGTTTTATGGGCAAAGAGGAGGTGTGCCTCATATATATATATGTAAACCCAAGAATTTACAGATTATATGATTGAAATCTTAAGAGTCTAATCATTATTAGTCCAGATCTGTGCTTTATCCTGGTGTTATGCTCATCCTTGCTTCTGTGGGTCCTAAGGTTGTGGTTTCATGCAGGGGTTTGTGGTGGGTCATCAACATCTGGAGTCCTTTGCGAGGAGGAATGTGGTGCTCACGTTGACAGTTTTGTTCTTCCTCACTTTAGGGTCCACTTGAAGTAATTTTTCTGTGTTTGCTAGCGTGCTTTTGCACCTTGCTCTTTCTTCATTGATCTGCAGTTCCATATGACATCTGCATTTTGATTTTATTTTTTTTTTAATGGATAAGAAATATTTGCAGCTCTGAGTAGTTACTTACAGAGAAATTAGCTCTATCTGTATTGCAGATCTGTGATCGCAAATTATACTGCCTAAACCATATAGCAGATGCCACTGGTTAATGATGGCAAGGCAGAGTAGCAGAGGCAGGGTAGTGGAAGATGATGAATATTTGAAATGTCATTTTCACAGGAAGCTAGAATTAATGCTCTTATGGGCAAAAATATCCAGCATTAGGAAGGCAGAAGCTGAAACTCAGAAATAAGTATTATGTTCTTTAATTGCTGCCCAGAATGGCTCTATTTTAAGTATCCTTATAGCTCGTGTTATTGGGACATCTGAGTGCCTTTTAATCTCTAACGCATTTATCATCTTAATTACCCTGGAGAGGGTATCCATGTTTTACAGGTGGCAAACAGAACCACAGAGGGGCCAAGTGACCCCACTGGTTTTGGGAAGGGAGCCTTTGGCAGAGTAGGGATTTGAACGAGAGGGATGAGATCGGTGTCTGGGCATTTCCCTGCTCTTGCTGGAGGAGGGGTGTGCACACCTGCGTTTCTCCTTGTGAAGGACGGCACAAGAAGCACCGGTGAGAGGGAGTCACCATCCCAAAAAAGGGTCTGAGCCCATAGGAATCCCAGGTGAGAGAGGCTGGCAGGAGTGGGGATCAGGAGTGGAGCCAGCAAGCTTTTCTTCCCAATGTGTTCAAGGTGCAGCTGCCTGCAACCATCCTGCCCTCTGTAGCTTTACCCCGTATGTGTCTGTGGGAGTTTTGTTGCACAAAGCGTTGGCCACAAGATCTGCGCTCCAGACGGCTGCAGACTGAAATGAGCAGTCTCAGAAATATAGATGATTATTTTCCCTGTCTTTCTGGGTGCTTCAAATAATTTATACACGTCCATATGTTGCTTGCTAGCTCCCCTTCCCCCTCCCCAGCAGTCATAAAGCTCCCGTCATCAATCTGTGCCTAAATCAAGTTTCTGTTCCTCGTAGGAGATGGGTGTTTGGAATGACTTCTTTTTTTAACTGTTTCAAGAGGTTGTTCATGGCTGTGTCGTAAGCCTGGAGCAGACGCGTGTTTAGTCAGATCTGCCTTGTCAAAGGAAGTCTTGCATCCAAATGCGCTCTTGTAATGACAGAGCAGCTCCCAGGAGGGAACAGTTCGTGTCAGAGGTGGGTTTTTCTTTTTGTCAGATTTTATCCCAAGGGGAAGCTTCCAACCATGGAGCATGAACCACATACGAGTTGGAGCCATGTCTTTCCTCCTGCAAACACCTCAACTCTTGTCCTCGAAGCAGAGATCAAGACCGAGAGAAGGAAATAGCAATGAGTAAAGCAGAAAATTGGAGGGTGTTTTGGTGATAGCCAGCTCCAAAAGCAAGCACTTATCAGAAGTAGCTGTTGCTTATGATAAAGATATGTGCACGCTTGCAATTTATCGTAAGTAAGGGGAAGACAGTGAGGGCCTTTCTACACAGACACCTCCCGCAGGAAACTTGGGCTGATATTTTAGCCTGAGGTTTTTGGTGGAGTATATTGAGAAACAGCAGCACTATAACATCTTTAGATACGTTGCTTTGAAACAGCAGCCTTCCCACAAGGTTTGTGCATTGAGTTAAACCTGTGTTAGAGGAAGACTGGCTAAGCCTGTGTGTTACTAGCCCTTAAGTGCTGCCCCCCAGGAGCTGGGGGTGGATTTAGAGGCGTTTGCTCAAGTTTGGATCTGCCTTCCCCTCTCCATGCCCATAAAGATGATGTGATCCCGTCAGACAAAACATCAAGCTTTGGTTACTGACTGTTGCTGGTGGGAATGAAAGTCTTGTTCATTCACGGCCTCTTATCATCTTCAGTTCGGAGTGAGGCGATGTGAAGCCATGGAGAAATCGTCTGCTGGTTGGTGGGAGGACAGAGGGGACATTTGTCACCATGGCTGAGGTGGCTGGTATGAGAGGTCCCAGCTGAGGTCTGGTTGACCGTGGGTTGTTTCTAATGGGTGGTGGGAGGCGAAGATGAAGCCCAAGCACTGCTGTCACTCCTGCATCCCCTGGTCCTCGCTACGCTACCACAGGAAAATCACAGAATCACAGAACATTAGGGATTGGAAGGGACCTCAAAAGATCATCCAGTCCAACCTCTGCCAGAGCAGGAAAAAAATCTCTTGAAATATCTGCAAGAAGAGAGCGACAGCTTCTGTATCAGGAAGGGCTGAGTCTCCCTGGCTTGCAGGAGAGGAGCCTTGGGTGATGTTTGTGTGCGCAGTGTTAGGGAGTCTTTGCTGTCTGGGCCACCGGTTGCCTACATTTTGCCTGGCAGACCATGACCGAGCAGAATCACCCTTCTCAGCTTGCTGGGAAGCATGGAAAGGCAACCAGCAGCAGCACCAAGCTCCCAAACGTTCCCCGCACAGGAGGACCCCTTCTGATAGGATTTCTGCCTGCACATCCAGTTGCTTTTGCTGGTCCAAAGCTGGAAAACTCAAGCTGCTGGCTGAGTGTTTTTGACCTTCTCCAGCTGTCTAGCTCTATCCATCCATTAGCTACAGCCTGTAGGGGTAGGATGTGTCTGCCTCGGAGCACGGCTTGGTGTTTGCTGCTCCAAGTAATTTATCTTGTCTTTTTTTCTCCTGGATTAAAGGATAGGGGCCATTAGCCTGCGCAGAGCTCCGTGCTGCCAAGGCAGGACTGCATCTGCTAACCAAGCTGGGTTTCTGCCCAGCGCGGTGAGGCTGGCATCTTTCTGGACTGACAGCTGCCTTGGCACTTTCTGTCTGTCTGTCTCCTTGTCTGTCTGCCCTACGGTAATATAAATCATAGTGTCTTCACTTTCTTTTTAATCTGCAGCAATCCTTTTTTTTTCCTTCATGTCTGCAATTTCAGTGTATGTGAGTATCACATCTCAGCGTGCTTTGCCTCTTCTTCTATCCTTAAGTTTATACGTGTCAGAAAACTTGGCTCCGTTTAGACAGAGGAGATGGTTTTCAACCCTTTCTCCCATTGGATTTTAGTAATCACTTATCTTGATTGAAGAACACAGGGCAGTAGCTTTCCCTGGGTGAGAGTTATTAATTTTTCCTTTATGTGTTAGTCTGGGTGGCCTTTGCCTTGTAAAAAGAGACTTGTCCTTCTGTTGGAGAAATCACATTTATTTTCTAATCGTGGTCTATATTACAGTGCAAAAGATCTGTCTGTTTTCGTGGCATTTCAGCCCTTCAATAAAAAAAAAAAGGAGAGAGGGAATGCGAAGTTTCATCGGCCCTGAATTACCTCTGTCCTTCTTGGGATTTGCGTCAGAGGCTGATCTTTTGGGTTAAAATGTTGGCTCCATTGCAGAGCCGATAAGAGAAAAACAGAGGAAAAGAAGAGCTCTTTGTGATGAGTAGCAGGGAGAGAGAGGGTAATTTATTGAGAAGATAGCTTTAAAATATTCCTTTCTAATGAGACTGTAGATATGTTTTCCCTCTGCTTGGGCAGTGCAAACCACAAATGACTGATGCTAAACCCACCTCCCCTCTGGTGTTTGCTCAAATTAAGACCACTTGAGGGTCACAGGAGATCCAGGTCCCTTCCTGGGAGGTTGCTCTTTTGATACAGATATAAATCCTGCCCTGCCTGAGAGGGCTTTAGGATCATGTATTGGAAATAGGTAAATTGCTTAGGTTTTGACTGACAATAAAATAATTACCTCAAACCTCAAGCTATTGTTGTTTTGCAAAAATGCTGGGTATCAGCATTAATCACCGAGAGGGGTCGATACGGTGAGAATTACTGGAGGCTTTTGCTTTCTTTTTTTCTCTGCCTTGTTTTTGAATAACTCTAATCACAGCTTCATCCAAGCCTGGGATATAATAAAGGGTTTCAGCAAGGCTGTTCCGTGATAGCCTATCATTTATTTTAATGTGCCAGCAACGCCATCTGTGCCTGAGGCTTTTATTAATGTGAAGCGAGGCCAAGAGTTTCTCCAGTTTCGTTCCTGTTCGAGGTTGCTTTTCCCACATCCCCCCTGTTCCCTGCTGGCTGCTCAGGCTGAATCTCCTTCCTCTTGGGTTTTGTTGTTTTCTGTATCTATAAGAAGTGATTAAACGCAGTCTCTTTCTATTTTTCAGTTGTAGGGAGTGTTGGGTAGGGGTTGAGAACAGTATTAGACTGAACGAATAGCCTTGTCAAAGCAATGCTCTCTGGTTATATGTGCTCTTCCATAGCCAGAACATGTTCCTGTGAGTGCTGTTTATGAAGGCTAGATTTTATTAAGTGCAAAAAATATGCTGTTGATTTAGAAGGTGGTTTGGGGTTTAGCGGGCAAGGATATAGTCCTCCAGTAGACATCAACTGCCTGTAAGTGTGTACAGCTGCGTAATATCTAGGCTGGAGGTGGGTTTCTTTGCCAGAAAATATGCTGCTGCATACTTCTGTACCCTTCGCTGCCTTTACTGTAGCCATGAAATGTGTTCCTGATTGCAGCCTTCTTGGGAGACTCGTGCAGTCTTGTGTCAAGTTATGGAGCATCAGCGGAAGCGCAGTTGCTGCTTCTGCATATGGGCTTGGTCTGCAGCGACCTCCAGGCCACAGTGAGATGAGCTGAGCTAGGTCAGAGCACCGTGCGTTTCCCATCAGTCGGAAATGCGCCTGTGGCTGTTCTGTGTGGCTCAGGTATTTTGCAGTGGCCTCTTATGTCACAGTTTGCGGTGACTCCATAATGGGTCAATGCTGCAAAAAATGCTCTTGGCTTTCCTCTGTCTAGTAGAAGTTAAATTAATTACCTGCCTCTTCTCCTTGCTGCCACTGCTGCCCCCTGGCTAACTCTCCCCAGTTTTATTGTCCATCATATGGTATGGGATATCCCTTTGGCCAGTTTGGCTCAGCTGTCCTGGCTGTGTGCCCTCACAGCTTCTACTGCACCTCAGCCTCCTCACTGGCAGGGCAGTGTGAGAAGCCAAAAAGTCCTTGACTTAGTGTAAGCACTGCTCAGCAGCAACTAAAACATCAGTGTGTTATCAACTTTATTCTCATCCTAAATCCAAAATGCAGTACTAAACCAGCTACCAGGAGGAAAATGAACTCTATTCCAGCCAAAACCAGGACAGGATGCAGCTGGATGGCTCCTTTGCAGGGTACTGCAGGGGATTCTGTCCCTGGGGGCATCTCCTGGATCTGTCACTGCAGCCGGTGGGAGCTCCTGGGACCGCTCATGGACATGGACTGGCACAGGTGCTGTGACACCAGCCCTGCAAACCAGAGCTGCATCCCCAGATCAGAGTAATCTATTGTAGGGAACATGTGCTTCAATGGTACTAATTGGCAGCAGTGATGATTACTTATTAAGGTTTGATTAGTCACGACTGTGTGGGCTCTGAAGATGAATACGAGGGTTTAAAAAACAGTGGGATCCTTACTATGTTCTGAATTTGCTTCAAGTTCCTGCCAGCAGTGCAGGAGAGTCCCTGTGTCCTCATCTCCCTGGGATGACCCAGGAGAGGTCTGCTCCTGCCCAGAGGGCTCCTGAGGGTGCTGCAGTCCTTCCTGATGGTCTGCTGGCTCAGTGAGTGTGTGTTAATGCTCAGAGTAAATATCCCTGCTGTGTCACGGAGGAAAATAGGACTTATTTATGTCTGACTAGTAGGAAGGCCTAAATAATGTTTCTGAAAGAGATCCTGGAGAAAATCTGAGGGACAGTCCAGTTCCAGGGGGAAATTTAGACTGAGAGTTACTTTTATTGTGAGTCCTGTCACCGTAATAGAGTGAATTTGGATGGTGGTCTGGGGAGTCTGCTGGCGAAGAGTAGAAATTAAAGCAAATCCTCTGCTCCAGATCATTCTGAGAGGAAGGGGGCAATGATTCACTAGGAACAGGGGCCTGGTGGGATGTGGGTGAACAAAGGAACAGAGAAAAATAGCAACCATCATTTTTAGCCCTAAATACTCAGTGCTGTTCTGCCCATCTGGAAGAGGATAGAGCAGAGCTCGAAAAGGGATATGGAAGGAGAAGGATAACTAAAGAATAACCAAAAGAATAAAATAACAGTAATAAGCAGAGGATAAATGAGATTCTGTGCAAGGAATCACTACACAGACCTTGACCGTGGTGGGTAAAATCAGAAGGGGTGTTGGGCAGGGGAACAGTGAGTGACTTTGCCCTGACACCAGACCTGGGGAGCATCACACGAAACAGGCAGGAGGAGGTGGGTTCATAACAAATTATTTGAGACTTTGCTCAGTGCTTTGCTAACCATGGGAGACCACCTACTTATGAGATGCTGAGGATGCCCACAGTTTGCCTGTTTGTTTTCTGTTTGGGTAGGCATTTTCACAGAGGAAAAAATCCATCCATATCTTTCAATAAGTGTCTGGGTCCACAGATCTCTGAGCCACAAAGCACCGGGTGCCTGGAGGTTGTGTAAGGGAAATGTTGCTGTGTGATTGTCCTGTTCCTAAGCTTTCCCTGAGTGAATGCTGTTGGCCACTGTCAGCCTCACTAAGCCAACCAGACCTTTGGTCTGACCTAGACTGGCTGTAATTGGAGCTTCTTCATCTGGCTGATTACTGTCAGCACTGCTGGGTTTTTATGTGCCCTTGAGCAAATCACTTAACCATCCTGTGCCTGAGTCCTGGTGTTCACAGACAGGACAACATTAGTGCTTCTGTGGTGGTTTATTAATTTATTCTGACTCTCTTTACGTGTTTGTAAAGCATTTATCACATGAATGTATCATCTCAGGTGGCCTTTGAGCTGTCGCAATAATAGAAATAATGAGAAATTCCTTCTCTTCCTCCCTTTGTTATATTTTACTCATGAACAAAATATTGACAGTTGCTGAGACAAAAGCATGTATTGAAGCCTGCTAAAGAGGAAGGCTGGCCCGTGGATCAGCAGTAAATTGCTGCAGGATGGAGAGTGAGGCAGGGAGGTACCAACTGGGTGTATGCCCTGCATTTAGGCTTTTCTATGAGCATCTGCCTCCAGAGATGGGATGTGGGAACCAGTACAGCCATCCTTATGTTCTCTTCCTTCAGCGCAAGCTTTCTCCCACAGCCCTTAACTAAGTGCCAGGGCCAGAAACCATCCAGATTTGTGCCCCAGCAGGGAGCTGTGACTCAGTAAGTAAAGGTACCTTCCGAGGTGCTTATCTGCACAGTGGCTTTCAGGTTCACCAGGCCCCACGTAAAAAATTTGCATACTGACATCAGAGATGTGACCTTACTGATAATTTAACTCTGAGACCAAAGACATGCAGCGGAGTACAGGCAGCAGTGCAAGTCTGTGTCATCCTCTTCCCTTGCTGAGGGCTCCACGCATTTTCTTCTGTGTCCCCTCTGCCCTGCAGTTGTTGTCGCTGTTGGGCTGAGTTAATTTTGAGCTTGCAGCAGGATTTTATCTCAAGTCTTCTATGCAGAAAAGCTGGTGCAGTGACATAGGAAGTAATGGCATTTTCAGCAAGGCACCAGGTAGGTTTGCTTTGCTCTGTTTCATAGGGTCTTGTTATTCACAGATACTGGAATGCATGCACAGATTGGCTGTGGATTCCCAAAGCTGCCTGGGTTATGGGTCCGACAGCTCATCTGGAAATGTGTGGATTATTGCTCTTTTGGTTTGAAAGAGCTGTTTGTTATCTCTTTGAAACGGACTTTGAAAATGAAACTTAAGCTGCTGTATCCCTTCGAGTTCAAGTAAATGGAGACAAATCGCATTTCTCAGACAAGGGGCAGGTTTATGGATCAAGATGTTGTGATGAACTGGTTCAAGTCAATAGTTCCTCTGGTTTGTTGATCAAATTGCTAACTAGACTTGATCAGTAATTGCCCAAATCTCCTGATTCACAACATTATAGGATAAGACAAATAATTTCTCTTTCATGTTTAGGACTAAATTTCAGAAGTGCTCTGCAGTTTCACTGTTTCCTGTACCTACAAAGAATTGCAGATGGAAGGTGGCCCATGGAGGTTTTGTTTGTGCTGTGGAAAAGGCAGCTTTTCCCCTGGGAATTCCCTGTGCAGATTATTTGCAGTTATAAACCAAAAAATTGCGGCTTATTCAGGCACAGCACTCTCCTGAATGATGGGCTGTGATACTTTCAAAACAGCCAAAAGAAACTTCTGGTTCCCAACCTTTTCCTGGCTTTGTGTATTTCTGAAATATGCTGTTGGACAATGATTTCCTTCTCGGGGAAGGCTGTTAGCATTGCCTTTGCGATTAGAGCTTGCTCGCTGGCTTGTTTGCAGGATTTTGTAAGACCTGTTGGAAGATAAGCAACCAGCTCCCTGCTTGAAGTCTGATGAGATGCCCATGTCTTTCCCCAGGCTGATGGCTTTTAGCATGTAATGTGGAGATTTATCTGCATGCCAGGAGATAAAAAATCCTGGCAAAGGTCTCTAAATATTCCATTGTGCCTTCGCCTGCTGCTGCTGCTTGTCTTTTTTTGACCTTTATTGAATCCTTGTACCTTGTGGGTGATGCTGTGTCCTCCAAACCTTCCAGACTGGAGGGGAGAGTCGCCGTGGTGAGTTTGGACAAAGATCTCCCATCATCTGATGCATCCCATCCTCTGACAAGAACCTGGAGGTCTCAGGAAAAGCGGTTGCCCCACAGTTGGGGATCGGCCTTTCATCTCTCCCTCTGAGATCTGCCCCTGTTGGCATGCCTCACCTGCTGGGCACAAAGCAGCTGGTCAGAATGGGATGGATGACCCCTGCCTGGTGCATGGGGCCATGGAGGGAGGAGGAGAGAGCCCATAGCATTGATCTGCTAACATGTAAGGGTCAAGTCCAGCTGGGGAGGTGGTCATCAAGAAGTAGTCACGTTGTGGATGACTGAAAAGCTTGTGCATGTGAACTCAATTCTTCAGTGTATCTGATCTCCTTTAAAACCACAGTGCAATTAGGCCACTGCAAAAAATAAGCTAAAAAAGTGTCCTCTGTTTATTCCTTCCTTTAGGCTTGTCAGTGCCTTCTTTCTGTGTCTGTCTCTGCAGAGTTTGTCTTCCCAGAGGACATGATACAGCACTTGTCAAGTCAACAGAAAACTTTCTGGCCGATTTCGTGGGCTTTGGAAGCTGAGCAGTAGAGAGTGGCCATCAGCATTTAGATAATAACATTTAGATAATAAACATTTGCTGCCGCTTTGAAAGCGGATTAAACTCAGAAGCTCTATCCAGATAATTTTGTGAAGGTTCTCGCCTGTCAGATCATGTCTTCACTATTTGAACAGATGATGGCAGCAAAATCAGGAGTTCATTCAGAGATTCCGTATCCCAAAATTTCTTCTTAGAGCCACATCCTATCACTCTCCTAATTGGAGAGTGGTCTCTGACCGGTCCTGACCAGGGTAATGCCCTTTCGGTGTAAGTAAATTGTTAAGGGGTTATCTTAATCTGCGTGGAGAAACACCAGATCCATCCATGTCTGAGCAGAAGGCTTGGGCTGGAGAACGCCGCAGCACCAGGTGTGGGTGTTTGGGGGCAGCAGCAAACCCTGCGGAGACTGGAGTCACACAGATATTAATCCAGCAGGAACAGCACTCTGTGCCGTATGTGAAATAAATGGAAAATGCAGATCACAGATGATCTGAGGATAAATTGACCCTTTCACTTGCAGCACCGTGGCAGAGCTGTCTGGGAGATAATTATGATTTCACAAGGCTCAGTGGGTAGCAGCAAACTTCACCAAGATTTTGGGATTTTCACAGAATCACAGAATGGCTCGGTTG
>NW_010166401.1:0-2240 GCF_000695765.1 Mesitornis unicolor
CTGGAGTCGGGTGAATGTCACCGGGAGGGAGGGAAGCTCCGGGACTGGGGAGGCTCTAAGAAAAATAAAATACAAATAATATAATAGCAATAATAATTAATAGTAATAATTTTTTAAATTAACAAGTGATAAACGGTCGTCCTCATCAGCAGCTGATCTCTCTCAGGAATCGCATGTCCCCTTCTTCCCTTCGTTTCTTTTCCAGGAAGGGCCTGATTGCCTCCAGAAAGGGGGAAGAGGGAGAGGGAAGAATAAAAATGTCCGGGTCTCTGGGATAGAGGTGGAAGGAGCAGGGAGGTCACTAAGATTTAAGGCTGGGGTGACTTCCAGGGAAGCGGCAGGAAGTTCCGTGTTGAGAAGTGATGGGCTGCTACAAAAGGGAATGGCGGAGCCCTGAAAGGATTTAATTAACCGTGTCAGGGATAATTACCCCTGGACAGTCCAAATTAGTTTTGCATAATCGCTCAGAACCATATGAATTAACTTATAATATTGCAAAGCGCTGGGGGAATAACAAAAGCAGGATCGTTTTAATTAGTGAATCAGGGTCAAACGAACAGGCTGCTCCGCAGATCTCCCAAACTTTCCACTTTTTGAACGCATTTCCAAGGGAAAGGCAGATTTGGAAGGCGTTTACTTCAGGAGCTATTGTTATTGTCACAATTAAGAGTGCAATCAACCACTCTGGAGGAAAAGATATATATATATACACACACATAATACATACGTATACTTCATATATATGCACACAGATATTTCAAAGGAGCCGGGGTTTGCTACCTCAGTGCGGTGCCTGACTCTGTTGTATTGCCTTAGAGATATTTCCGTAGCGCGATGCTCGCAATTCCCTTGCTGGGAGGACAGAGAGTTTCCCCCTGCTCCCGTTTCCCCGCCGCTGGATCCAGGTTTGCTGGATTTACAGCTGGAACACCACTTCGGCACTAAAAAAAGGCAAGCCGCTTAGAGGGGGAAAAGTTGTTAGGTTTTAGTTAGCGATTACTAGGAACCCCCCGCGAAAAATAAAAAGTACTTGGGGAATAAAGCAGAAATATTGCTGGTAGAGGGGAAGAAATGAGAGGGGTTGGAGTGGCGAGGCTCCCAGGCTCAGCAGATAAAGTGGTCGGGCAGCTTTCCACCCTGAAAACGTTACTGGAAACCGAGGAAAAGCTTTGAACGGTCCCAGTGTATTCAGTGAGCTCTCTTCTGCTGGTCCATGAAGGCCTTTTTTTTTTTTTTTTTTAAAGATAATACGACAACTTGAAGGTTCTTTTTTTTATCTGCTTTCCTATTCACGATTAAAAATGTGATAAATCAGGTTTTTGGCTCTGAATAACAATGGCTTGATTTAGATTTCCTAGTAAATCTATTCAAAAGTGAAACAAAGACAGCCTTTAGAGGATACCTTACACCTCACCTGGACCAGGCACGTAAGGGCAATTCAGATAAAAATCTTGTTAGTAATTCAACAAGAAATAGAGGATTTTCTCTTTTCCCTGCTTCAGGCTTTATTTAAACTCTTTGTTCAAAAATGAACAGAGTGGTAGTCGGAATCTAATTTACAGATATAGT
The DNA here is from genome assembly GCF_000695765.1 of Mesitornis unicolor. Classification (NCBI taxonomy): domain Eukaryota; kingdom Metazoa; phylum Chordata; class Aves; order Mesitornithiformes; family Mesitornithidae; genus Mesitornis; species Mesitornis unicolor. The sequence continues at coordinate 1,570 of NW_010166401.1, forward strand.
TTAGATGTCTAACTTTAAATTAGAAGATCACACAAGAAAACCATTTACACGTAAATGTTAAAACCAATACTTAATCTTTTTTTAAACTTTATATTACATAAAGCCAAAATGAAACTAAATACATGTTAGCCAGCTTCATTCACAAACATTAGTCAAAATATACACATTACAAAAGTAAACCAAAAAAGAACTCTAAACTGATGAAGGATTTTTTTACTCTAAAATTTGTTGTTGTATTTCTTTTTTAAATCGTCATTTGCAATTGAATTGCTGTCGCTCTAAAATAAGCTAAACAGGTAGGGTACTCCAAAACACATGTGAAACACTTCATGTTGGCTGGGGAGACGGATTTCCTTTTAAATGAGAATATTCTTCTGTCAAAACAAAGCTCTGTTTCAGTTCAGGTAAATAATAAATAGATAATTATCACTCAGACAAAAAAGTCTGATTTAACCTTAGATAATATTGCGATCCCCGAGCGGTCCCGCAATATTTTTATTCCCTTTGAAAGGCATTCCTTTTTTTTTTCTTTTTCTTTTTTTTTTTTCAGGTTAAAACTGAATCGACGGTGGGCGAAGTAAGTAACAAGAGTTTTCAATCCGAGACCAAACGTTTCCACAGAGATATACAAATTTACAGTCTGAGTGTGAGACTTAATTAGCGGGGGGGGG
>NW_010166401.1:2271-2573 GCF_000695765.1 Mesitornis unicolor
ATTAAGTGGGGGGGGGGGGGGAGGCGGAAGGAGGGGACACACACGACACACGGGGACCAAGATTCACGTGTCTTTCCTCTCGTGGAAATCACGACCGGCGCCTGTCAGCGTCCCGCAGCAGCGGGCAGCGGGGACCCCCGTGGGACGGGGAGGGGCGGGCAGTGACCCACGCCGCCGACTCTTTCTTTGCGTGGATCCCGCTCCCGCTGGTCCACGGGTGGCTACGAGCCAAGCACACAGCGGCCCTCGCCTTCACCGGGACCGCTCCTCGCCCTGTCCTGTCCGGGGCTCTCCCCCACACC
>NW_010166402.1:0-1487 GCF_000695765.1 Mesitornis unicolor
CTGGGCAGCTCCCACTGGATTTGTACCCTGCGCAGCCCTTGCAGAGGATGAGGCTTTGTCAATGCCAAGGCAAAAAGGGAACGTTTAAAGTGACTTAAAATCACATGCAGTCGCTTGGTTGTGTTCAGAGGCAGAGCACCCATTAGCATGGGCTGCCATAACACAGCTTTCCGGCCTTTCACGGTGGAGATTAGCCTCGGATTTTGCAGAACCCACAGTGAAAAACACATTTGGCAAACAGGAGTAAAGCAGTTTTTTCTCTACATGGACAGAGGGGCTGCGAGGTCGCTCCCACAGCCCCGTGGGCGGGATGGGCATCACCACTGGCGCTGATGGGGAGGACCACGATTTCATCCTCGGGCTTGTGAGGGACAGGCCACCAGTTCAAGCCTTGTACAACAAAAACCAGGCCACCTCCACCCACACCCCACAGCGCTGTTAGAGACTGTGGACTGACCAGACCACAGCTCTGGTAACAGCACATGCATGGGTTTACCCGCTGCTGGGGCCACTGAAAACACAAACAGGCCCTAGAGATGGCAAGGACTCCGTTATTTCTTGGAAAAACTTCTTAAAAACCAGCAAGGGGTTCTGTCAGCCCCACGCCCCGCAGCAGGGGCCTACCGTGAAAGCCTCTGCACCAAATCAGCGCTCAAACTTCTTTCCACAAAGTGGACCACGCTTTAATGAGAAGATTGTCTTCAGAGCTGCTTCTCCTCCCATAAACGATGGCACGGAGCACTTTCCCTCCCAGTTCCAATTATACAACATCCCTCTGGCAATTACAGCAATTGCCTGCACGGACAAGCAACATCTGAGAGATATTCTGTGTATTTTTAGGGTTTTGCAGCAGTTTGCAGCTGGGAGGAGGGCAGGAGCCAGCACCACTGATTGGCCTGGGCTCAAGACGCCTCCACCAAAGAATCTCTGCTGGAAAAAGCAGGGTTATAAGGACGTCTCACTGCCCATTGCTGAACGAGAGGAGCAGTGGGGTCATCCGAGGAACCAGAGCCTGCCTGAAAACGGAGACAGGATTTCCTCCACAAGGCATCTCCCAAATTTCCCCCCCGAGGCATCTCCCAGCCTGGCGGGCAGGAGCAGAGCAGCTGAAGGGTGGATCCCAGGCACCGAATGCTCTCCCTCCCACTGCCTCTTGGCAGGGATTCACCCCTGGAAAACGGCCACAGGCGTCACGGCCGTGACTCCAGAGCAGCAGAGTGGGAGGTGAGTTCACTCCCCGACTTCTGCGCTCCCACTATCTGCAAAGAGCTCCCATCTCCAATCCAAAACGGGTTGGAATGATGGAGGTGACACCTGGGAGCTGTGCTTTGGGGATCTCACTCGTGCTCTTGTCCAACTTCCAGGTGGTGAGGAAGGCTTCTGGGAGCAGAGAAGGCAGCAGAGTGAGAAACAGGAGCACAGCGAGGCCACGAGGAGCTACAGAGCAGGATTTTTCATTGCAGAATCACAGAACATGAGGAGTTGGA
>NW_010166403.1:0-7306 GCF_000695765.1 Mesitornis unicolor
AATATAAAAAATAAAAATATAAAGATAAAAATATAAATAGATAAAAATAAAAATATCCCTTTTCTCACCACCTCTCATCCCAAAACACCCTCCCTGCCTCCTTAATCCATTTTTTATGTCAATAAGGCAGCATTTTCCACGGCGAAGAAAACCCCACCACCTGCCCAGCCCACTCCAGCGTTAAGCAATATTAATCATTAGTGTAATTACGCAGCTCCCAGACAGGGCTTATCTACCCCCTGCAGATGCACCCCGGGGATGCACAGAGGCGCAAACACCCAACCCGGGTACAGGAAAGTGCAGGGGGGGACAGGACCTGGGGGGGGATGTTTCGCTAAAGCAGCTCTTATCTAGAGATAAGAGGGGAAACTGAGGTTTTGGAGAGGAGAGAAATGAGAATTCCTGTCTGCCTGCACTCAATGGGAGAAGTTCAACCATCTCCCCCCAGAATGTGTCTGAGAAATTAGGCCAATTTTTCATCAAAGCTGTGTTAATTCAAGGGCTGTGGCAGGGGCATCATCCCCACCTCTCTGCACACACACCCCGGCCCCCTTTCCAAACCTCTCCCTGTCAACGTGGGGTGTTTGCAGCACATTTAAAAAGTGAGGTGAGCTCCTGACATAAAGCCCTCGACTCCAGCAGCCACAACTTGAACATCAGAGCTGTGAACCGGGGAAATCGGCCCATCCTGGCGCTGCGGAGCTGCTGACAGCCGCGCTTTTGGGGCCGAAGCGGCGCTTTCGAGCCTCTGAGATTCGCTGCTGAGAGGTTTCCCCTCTCCTTGTCGCTCGAGCAGCAAACTGTAAAGATTTCAGCCTTTTCTCCATCCGGACTAAAATAGCACCCAGGACATTTTACACGCAAAGATCTTTTCATTTCTCCTTTTCCCTATCCTCTCCAAGGCGTGCAAACAGCTCGGCCCCAGCCAGAGGCATCGCAGTGTCTTATTCTACTGATCGTTTTGATTTCATTCAGCGCTGCCCTGCTCCGAGAGCCCCCGACGGCTGCAAGCCCTGCAGTTTTTGTGCCAATAGATCATATCGTGTTTATATTGCCTTTTCCCGATGATAGCACCATGATGCAAATACAGGACGCGACCCGGTAAAGCTTTACTGGGCCGTGAACCCTTTTCAGCTCCAATTTATCATCTCGGATCTGCCCTGGGAAGCCGATGGCATTGCTGTTTGCTGAGCCCAGCAGAATGGAGCTGCTCATCTCCATCCCGCTCCGGAGGAAGGAGATGCTGCATGAGATGCGAATCGTTCCCTCCATCACTTTTGCCCTGATCGAGCAGGATAAATGACATTTTTTTCCCAAAAAACTTATGGTTTTGAGGCATGGGGGTTGCCTGCACTTGCTCTGCTCTCCTACAGGAGCTTTTTCAGGTAAAATCATAGAGAAATTGTTTTTGTTTTTGAGAAGAATCCTGCACTCTACACCCAAAAACACAGGGAAGGGCCGCTCACGGCTGCAAACCCCATCTCCACACAAACACTCCATTGGCACGGCTTTGTTTAGCCCCAGGATTATTTCTTTTCCCAGAGAGGCTCCAGTTGCCTCTTTGGTTATTTTTATGAAATTATATTCAGCCTTAGAGGGTGGGAAGGGAAATCAGAGCCACCCGTCCCCTGCGGGAAGGGGACGCATTGGGCCCCTCTTTGTGCTCTTTCCAAACCCCCCAGAGCAGAAGCAAGAATTTCCCCCCCCTATTTGGCCTGAGAAAAAGCAAACAAAGAAACCCAGAGGAGATGGGGATGAAAAATCATCAAAACCTTTGATACAGAGGCAAAACAGGACACACAAGCCCTTGCTGGGTGCCCAACTTTCTCTGGATAAAGATTTTTCCTTGCATAACGGTGTTTTCCCACTTGAAAACCCAAACAGGCTCCCGCAGCCTTAGCCAAGAGGTCTCGGCACTTGGCGAGCGCGCTGCGATCAGGGGTCACCTTTTGAAAATTATTATTCTTCATTATGGGAAAGGGAGGGGAAACATCCATGCGCAGGGCTGGGAACAAGGCAGGGAGCTGGGGCTGAGCAAGAAGTGAGATTTAGAGGTAGTTTTCCCAGGAGTATAATTAATTCCGATTTTATCATCCAACAAAGTGTCCTGATGGGCTCCAAAGGCAAAAGCAAGCGGCTTTTTGGAGAGACCCAGTTTAGGACTCTCAGTGATTTGGATCGTACCTGGTTGGGAAGGATCAGCTGGATCCGGAGAGGGGCTGAGCACGGCTGGAGATGGGGCCCTCAGCTCCAAACCTCCCATTTGGCAGCCAAATTCGGGTGAGGGATTTAGGAGAGCTTTCCCCAGGTCACATGCACTTATAAAATAAGGGTGCTGCGTTATGTACATGCATGTACCCAGCATGATATTTTGGAGGAAATCAGCTCATTTTGAGGATGCTGCACCCAGGAACCTGCCTTTTCCCCTCCCAGCCTCATCGCTGCTCCCCCAAACTCAGATCAACCTGGAATAACTCCATTTATCAGCCTGGATAAACCCTTTGCTGCCCGCTAACGAGAGGCTCTGGGAAAGCACTGAATTAACCACATTTGCTGTGTTTCTGGGTGCAAACAGCATCCACCTGCTTCCAGAAGCACATCCCTCGGCATCAGCCCAGCCCGGGCAGGCAGAGCTCATCCAGCAGCACCCGGGGAGGAGGCAGAACCGTGGCTCACTGGAGCTGAGCTGAAATCTCCCCAAATAACCTTGGCGTGTTGGGCTGCGAAATAAAACTAAGGGTTTCAGAGTAACTGGAAGGGGAAAGGGTTGCACCAGTGGATACACACAGCATCTCAGGCTGTAGATCCCTCTTAATCAACACCTGAATTAATTATCTGCCTCCCCTTCCAGCTGTCAGGCTGTTGAAGGCTTGGGTTCCCACTCTCGCTGTGCTCCCTCGCTTCCTTTAAGCCTCTGCATCAGCCAATCTCCCTGACCTCCTGATCTCTGCTGTCTCTCCCAGCGCATCTTCACTCTCGGGGTTGGGGTTTTTTTTGGTCTTTGGCACTGAAATTCTTGACAGAAGCTGCTTTGCATGCAGCTGCTCCACCTTTGGGGGGGTATCAGATGCAGCAGGCAGCTCCGTTGTGCCGCATCCCTCCCTTCTCCATGGCATGAGAGAGCTGAGCCCCTTCCCTTTGGGGGTGAACCATCACGATGCTTATCTTGCACCCCACAAAAGCCACTGGGACCCCACGGCTCGGGTCTTCCATGCCTCTGTGTACGTGGATGTTTGCGATGCTGCCAGAGGAAGATGCCCCTGCTACAGCTAATTGCAAACCCACTTTGTAGAATCACCAAAGTATTTGGTTAGAAAAGGCCTTTCAGATCATCGAGTCCAACCATAACCTGTCCATCACTAAACCGTGTCCCTCAGCACCTCATGTCTGCACCTTTAAAATCCCCCTCAGGGATGGGGACTCCACCACGTCCCTGGGCGGCTCCTTCCAGTGCCTGATCACCCTTTCAGTAAGGAAATTTTTCCTAATATTTAATCTATTGGATATTAGGAAAATATGTCCATTGGCTAGGATATCCAATATCTATATTCCTAATATCAAGTCTAACTCTCCCCTGGCGTCTTTCCGTTAGTGCCACCAATGCTGCCAACAGCCAGCCCCACCACCACACACCTCAGGTCACCGCAACCTTTCTGCTTAAAAATATACACCTCTTTTCCAGCCTTTTATATTTTTATCTTTCTAATCTCCTTCTAGCCTTTAATTCTGCCGAGATTGGTAACACCATGGGAAAAAAAAATACTTCCAAAAATAAAATCCGCTAAAAGAAAGCTGCTTTGGTAAAGGAGAGGTGGTTGCCAGAGCCTCTCCCCTCCCCATTTATTTCGCTCCCTCCCGGTGCTCAGCATCCTCAGCTCCCCCAACCTGAGCACATCTTCCCGCTGCGGGTCCCACTAGAGGGCAATAGAAACCCAGGAAAGGAAGCGCGGAGCTGGGCTGAGCAGCACAGGGGAGAAAGGGCCTGGCAGCATCGCCGGGGCTTCCTTAATTCTGGCAGATAAATCACATCCAAAAAAACCCCTCAGCTGCTCCCTTGTAGCCCGGGGGGAATCTGCATTGGGCTGCGGTCTCCTTTTCCCCAAAACCTGCCCCTGCTCACTGCAATGGCAAGAACATCCCCACCCCGAGAGCTGGATCCCCTGGACCTGGGGAAAAAAGAGGTTCCCCGAAGCATTAGGAACACAAGGGTATTGATGTCAGGAATCTGCACAATCTGAGGGTATTTTTGCAGCAGCCCCTGGACCTTCGTGCCGGGGGTAGCAGAAATGCAGCTGGAAGAGCCTCGTCACCCCCCTGGAATCACATCCCAGGGAGCATCTCGCTCGCTGGGTGAAGCCCACACAGGACAACAGGAAAGGAGGAATTTTGCTCACCAGGTTTGTCTTTATTGTCAAAATCCAGTAGAATAAACTTGCAAATAACCCATTTTGGTACCCACCAGCTGGAGCTGCTGTTTGGAGCATCCAAGCAAAGGCAGAGCCAAAACCTTGGCACCAACTCCCACCATCCTCACCAGACACCCAGCGACACTGGGACGCCCCTTCCAGCCCCACCACCATCACCAGACCCTCCTAGGGAAAAGCAGCAGGGACAGGAGGTTTTGGATGTACAGAAAGCAGCCTCCAGCCTTCCCATTACCTCCTCCCACCCCAATTCCACTCAATTTTACAGCACCAGGATTATATTCAGTGTTTAAAAAGAAACCTGTCCCCAAATGCAGGCCTGGATGGGTTTATTTCCACTGCCAAGATTCCGTTTCCACCCGGGAGGTGCAGGATCCCACTCCTGCAGGCTGGGACACGTCCCTGGGCTGGACCAGAGGAGACCTCCCCAGGCTGGTTTGGGAGAGACATCCCTGGGCTGGACTGGGAGAGACGTCCCCACCACCGCCCCAGGAAGGAGAAGCGTCAGCCCCACGCTCACCACGCACGGGCTATTTAAGTAGCTCCGAAGGGAGCCATCGCAGCACAAGCCGAGCTGGAGCAGCTCCTAAATCAGTCCTTCTTTATTCCACTCCAGTCCCCAGCTCCCTCCCAGCACCAGGAAACCCAGAAAGTCACATTAAATCATTTTTATCCCTTGTTCTTTCTACTCGGCCCGAGCCGTGCTGACCTCACCTCTGCCTCGCTGAGCCGCCAGGAGCCAAATGGGAGCAGCGGATGCTCCCCAAAAGTGTTTTACCACCCCAAACCAATGTGGGAATGCGTGGGATGGCCCCATGGTGGGTGGGGGTGGTGTGGATCCCAGCTCACGTGGCTGCGGGGAGGCTGTGCAGGAGATGCGGTGCTGGGAGTGATTGAAAAGCAGGTGACGGCACAGGCATTTGGAAGTTTTATGAAGATCTTTTATCGAAATCACAGTAGTTAGGGACGTGCAGCCTATTAAAGGGATCCAGCACGCCGCTGGGGCCAGGACAGCATTAGTGCCGCCGTATATCCTCCAACACCGTGTTCCTTCTGGTTTTAGGAGGCCCCAGGGTCCTTCCAGCACCGCTCTTGGATGAATATTCTGGAGTTTAATAGCCCTGGCTACCAGGAAGCTTCTTTTTGAGGGATTTGTCATTCCTTTGCTCTTTTCGGCACAGGTTGGGGGCTCCTCACCCTCCATTGGCGTTAAGGGGGTGCCTTGTCTTCCCGTGCCCCAAAATGCCACCGTGCCAGGGCAGCACGTGCCATCAACACCAAGCAGAGTGCTCAGTAGCGAGTAAAAAGCAACTCAAGCCTCAGGTAACTCCCGTGGCATCTGTTCGAGGTGGCTTTCCCAACCTGCTCCAGCTGCCCAATAAACCCAGGAGGCGATAGGCAGCGCCGCAGGCAGGGACCTTGGATGCAGGCAGCGGGCAGCAGCCGCCACCATCCCTGCCTCAAAACTGCAAGAGAAACCTCCCCGTCCAGATCCCAGCACTGCGATCGCAGTCGAAAGCTGGACCGGTTTTGCTGTGCAGATGGGAGCGCTGGCAGGGCACTGGGCAGGAGCATCCTGCATCTCCCGATGTGCTCTTCCCCCCATAGTTTGCTCATCTTTAGCATGTCTGCAAGATCTGGCTTTGCAAAGCAGCTCAGGAAAAGGGGGAATAGAAAAAGGATACAGAGAGGACGGTGAAGTGATGTAAAGAAGAGGAATTGTCACCGAGGGGCTGAGAAAATACTGGGTTTATTTCTAGTTCTGACACTGGCAAGTGACTTCTCGGTATTGCAACTTCTCTGGCTGAAGAATGGGAAAAGGAGATCTTGCATGGGATGAAACCCCAACGAGAAAACCTGACTTTCTCTAACAGCAAACCAGTGGCTCCTGGTTCCTTTTCAAATGCAATGCTACCTGCCATGCCTTTATTTCTGTGATTATACAGAAATCAAACCTTGGGAGATCTGCATTTCCTTGTTCCTCTTGTGATTTCCCAAATCAGAGGGGAGCAGTGCCCCGGCTCAGCCCTGATTCGCCACCTCCTACCCCTGTCATGCAGAGGGAAGGAGAGAACATCATTGCCCAGGCTTGCACATGTGTGTCTGTAAACACAAAATGGCAAATAAATTCAAAATAAACTTCCTACCCGGCTTGTGCCTCATCCAAAGGAGATGCCAGATCCTCCAGGGAGGAGGAAAATGCTCCTTGTCCATTTTGAACAGGTAGCAGGGGCCACACACAGACCCCAGAATCAAAAGACCTTAGAAATACTACAATTATCTCTATTTGTAATGATTTAAAGTGGGGAGGGAAAGAACAACAGCACAGCCACAGGGCAGGTGATGGGGAGAGGAAGCATCGCTGCAGCAGCCAGTATTAAAGGAACAAAAATTACCCCTTCCCTCCCACGCTAAACGAGTCCCCCTTTGCCTTGTCCAGCACCTCCTAAAGGGCTCGGCCACCCTGCCCCTTCCTTTGCCAGACCCACAACCCCCGAGGGGGTCACTGGTGGGAGAAGCAGCTTTTTGCCTTTTCCTGATGGTCGCACTGGTGGGAACAGGATGGGGAAGAGCTGAGCTCTGGGGCGAGGAAAATGCCAAATCCTGCCTGCTCCCCGGAGATGGGATAAAGCCGTTTGTAAGAACAGAGCCAGTGACCCCATGGGTCCCCCCCGGCTCCAATTCACTCCCTTGATCCCAGTTCACCATCACCAGCCCGGGACGCTCCTCTCTGGGGACTCCTTTACACCCCAAATCCCCACTCTTCTCCTTCAGTGCGCTCCCCCACCCCACCAGAGCTCTTTGAGCCCCCCTGGGACTCCCAAATTAAGCCCTGGAGACCCCCCCCCCCCCCGGGGCGGGCTTGCCCGGGGTGCAGGGGG
>NW_010166404.1:0-406 GCF_000695765.1 Mesitornis unicolor
AATATATGTGTATATATGTATGTAAATTATCTTTATATAAATTCTCTTTATATATCTGTATCTCTTTATATGTCTATATATATATATATAGAGAGAGATTTCTTTCCTACTCCCCATTTTTGTCTTCTTTTTCTGTGTGTAACACTGAGTGTAGTGAGCATGATGGAGTTCTGGTCCACAACTGAATTCCTCTGTAGTACAAACATGGCAAGAACAAATAAAACAATAACACTTGGCTGGTTTTTTTAAAAGCAGTACCTGAGGGTTAACTATATTCAGATTCAACTATAACATCGCTATAGAAGTCTAAAATTCTACTGATTACAGTACATAAATATGAACAAAAGAGTTGTCCTGCACACTGCTGTATCTGACAACTGAATCTCACTAAAGACCTAATAATTAT
>NW_010166404.1:443-7895 GCF_000695765.1 Mesitornis unicolor
GGAAAGAAAAGGCTAACTTAAATGCAGAAGTTTGAGTGTGAAAATTCCACGTCATGTGAAAATAACCTTTGAATTTTAGAAGTATTTGAAAACTTGCCATAAAAAATGACATTTAGAAAGCTGAAATGTAAAATTTCATCTTGATTTCTTTCATAATTTTCATAAATTTCATAAAAAGCTTCTGTGCAATGAAACTACATTCTCTGCTGGATTATTTTTTTTATTCCTGATCCAAACTGCATTGAATTCTATTCTCCAGTCAGTAGATGGAAGCAAACTGGCCCCATTCCCGAATAATCACATGGAATTTGGTGGGTGTTTTTTAATTCAGATATTCTGTTAAAGATGTGCACAAGCTGAAGATTTTTACCATCAAAATAGCTAATAAATTCTCACCTAGAAGTTTATTTTTATTTGAGAAAGGGCAGCATTTTAAAAGCAATTTCAAGTTTTCTACTTTGTATTAGGGACTATATGGCAGTTCATTAAGGGGAAATGTAATGGGTAAGGACATAGAATATAGTGTTTTATCATGTGTCAGTATAGCTTTCGATACCTAAATCTGTGTATCCACAGATATTTCAAAGCATTTCTGGATGGCTTTCCAGGGTATACTTTTCAGTCCTACTCAAGAAGACATTGATTCTTTTAGAGTAGAGAATATTTGCCATCTGGTGGTGCGAAATGTCTTTAAAGCCTATTTACACTGTTTTAGCAGTGGCTGTTGAAAGCAAAACTGAGATCTTGGACTGCAGAAAACCAACCAAACTAAATTTATAATCCCTTTATTCTTTCTCCCTGGGTTCTGATCAGCTAGTCCTGAATGTCACAGACATGGGGAATGTCTTTGTTCCTCTATGATTCAGCCTCGCAGTTCTGCAGTCCTCACTGACTTCTCCCTTACTTTTTACTTCTATCTACCTGCAAATCATGATTTATTTTATTTTTTTAAAAATTTAATCTCTCCTTTTTCTTTAGTTTCTCTTCCCTGTTCTCTTGTGCCAAAACATGTACCATACTGTGGCTACCACTTATTCTACTTACTGTGTTTTCTCTTCTTTTACCTCCTTCCAGTTCACATCTAATGCTTTGTTAATCCTAATTTAGGCTAAAGGAGTCCATGACCACCCCAGACCAGAGAGTAAATTGGAGGCAGAGGCAAGACGAAGTGCAATTAAGAAGCAAATGTCTTCTCACCATTCCCAGAAAAAGAGACCTCTAAACTCAGAGGTAAGTCAAAGTCATGAGTCAATTAAAAAGGTGTTGCAAGTGAAGATTTTTAGTCAATTAAAAAGTCAATATAACACTACATGTTATAAGCATGTAGTGGGGAAACCAGGGCAAAACAAAGCTTTACATCATGCTACCTCTGTTCATTTGAGGCAGAAATGAGCAATAGCACAAGTGTTGAGACATATACATGTGTGTGAGCAGAATCTCTTCCTGAATCTCAAATATTTACTTGTCCTGTGCAGGCAGGAAGGTATCACGAGAGCAGCAGCTATGTCAATAACCTACAGAGTCTGCCCTGCATGGATGGCCCAGAAAGGGTTGGCATCATCACAGACACCAATTTTTCAATTCCAGCCCAGCCTTACCCTTCACTGCAAAATGCTGACCTCTACAAAGCATCTTATGACTTGGCCAACTTCCAAGAGGACCAGTTATCGCCATATCCGAAGTGCCCCAATACAAGGATCTACATGCCCAGGCCATGCAACTATGAGTTTGGAGTTCCTACCTTTATAAGCTCCAGCCGTTACCCAACGTTTTACAAAGATCTGACAAGTCCTGCCATTGATGTTGATCCTCTTGATTTGAATGGATCTCAGTACAATGCTGTGACTGCCCATGACAAGAGCTTTGATAACCCAGGCAGATATTATGGACTGAAACCAGCTTGGGGGAAAACTGGCAGTGGAGATCGGAGTGACTATGGACAGATGCAAACAAGCACCAATCACCCTTACTGTGGTGGGGACTACCCCTGCAGATATGGTTCCAGCCCCTCTCCCATAGCCCCACCATTGCAAACCGTCATCACAACCACCACCAAGGTGTCCTACCAGGCCTACAAGCCATCCACGCTGAAATACAGCGACAACATCTGTGATATGAAAAATCTTCAAAGCTATACCCATGTGGCTGAAAATGTCTCAGGTGCTATCTATTCAGGGATGAAGATTCAGGAAGACTTTGGGATGATAAAGTCAGCATTGCTCTACCAGCATGACCCAGTCCCTGCAAAGTCTGAACAAGCTGAGAGTGTGGAGAGCTATCGGTATGGGCCACCACTGGGGAACACCTACACTGACCACGAAGGCCAGACCTTAAGATTTGAGAGCGCTGAATATTGACTAAATGTTGCCTAAATGGCAAATACATGCAAATAGGAAAATACATTCTCATGCTGCCCATGTGTATGCTAAGCCCAGTGGTCTGGGATTTGAGGAGAGGTGAGGCGAGGAAATAGTATACCACAACAGCTTATCTCCCAAAAGTGCCTTTCTGAAGCTGTGCTGAGTGAAGCATATTTCACACAATTTCAAACCAATCCCACCTAGTCTCTAAAATGGCATGAGAAGTTGAGCCCCAGACACACCTGGGAGAAGGCAATCTGGAGGCACGGCACCTCTGGAAGTCAGCAGCCTCCTCTGATGGGGGATGCTATCTGCTTTTAGCCACAACTCCTGCCAGGTGCCTCCAACTTTGAAAGAAAATGCTCCATCTGTAAGGAAGAAAATGCTTACCAGGTAATGGAAAAAAAGAGATGAAGGCAGGCAGCTATAGATTATAGTCAACTGAAAAAAAAGATAGAAAATGAAAGAAATAAAAGAAAGCAAGACAATTTGCAGAATAATTCACCTGAATGGTTCATTCACCTGCCATGATGAATTTGATGAATGGGAAGATCAGCTAGGTTTCTCTGATATGAGAAATTAAAAACCTACATTCTAACTTCATGCTGCTTGCTGATCCCCTGCATCAAGCATAAAGACTTTCCAGTCTTCCTGTGCAAAAAGGAAAGCCCAGACATAGCCAGTCCCATTAAGAACCCGCCCCCCACAACACTCAACCTGGAGGCAAGAAGGTTCAAGTGACCCTACTAAGCATGCCCAGTGTCATGTGGGTGTCAGGATTGTATATATCCTCCTGAAAATCATTGGCAGCAAAAGTGCATTTTGTCTGAAGGGGTTCAACAAGTTGGTCAGACCAGTACTGTGTGAGTATTGCTGCAGAAATTTACCCATGAATACAACTCCCTCCATCTTGTCTGAAAATGCAACAGCCTAGCTGCTTAGTAGTACAGGTCAGTGTTGAACACACTTTTCTGGGTCCCCTTTCTGCATTTTGCCTCTCCATGAGATCTTCTTTCCTCCAAGGGACTTCTACTTGTCATTTTTCTCTCTGAAATCATAACTCCCCACAGCAGCAGTGTTCTTCTGGAAATGAAGCAACCAACAAACTGAGAAGTCAGAAAATAAAATTTCCAGACACCTTGAGCTAAGAAAACTTAAGGGTTTGCATCCCAAACTCCTAGCAAACTGAACTAATTCTCCATTAGGTGAGAAAGAAGAAGAAACAGAGGAGTACTGCTGGTTCAAACCTTAGATATCTTAAAAGCTGCCTAGTACTGGGGAATGAAACTTATACCCAAAAAAGCGTGTCTTGAGCAAGGAAGCTACGTAGACACAGGGATTTGATCAGGGTGACAGAACTTATTATTATTAAGTTAGCTTAAGTTATCTTTACTTTTTTGATATTCAAATATTTTGGAAAATCTGGGGGTTTAATGTTTTTGCTATGCTTTGAGTAACAGTATGCTACTGTACCCTTTCAATAAACATGAAATCATGGTTAAAAACAAAGCACCATGTAACCTAACGTGAGCTGCTGGCTAGCTGGCTTTGACACACAGAAACTTGTAATGCTACCATCAAATTGCTAAACGTATCTTGCTTGCAAAACATGGTGTACAAATACCTGAGTTTTTAAAGTCATTATTTTTGGTGTAGTATATTTTCTTTCTGTATTTTTACGAAAACAATGTGCACAGTCTGATAAGTGAAATTGAGCCCCACAGAAATTTGTGGATTGTTCAGCATTTAAAAACTTCAAGCCATATGAAGCTGGAATTTACAAAAAGACTAAATTAATTCATCTGCAGCACACTTACCTTATCTTTTAGGGTATTTGCTGTGTTTGGCTTTTGTTATGGCAATTTTTCTACCAGGTGATTTAATTTACTGACAAGAACCCATTCAGGTGAGCAACATCAGTTTGATAATTAGCTCATATACTAACCTGAAGAAAAAAGGGGGGGGGGGCAAAAAAAAAAAACCAGAAACCCACCCAAGTTGCCAAACAAAAAGCCTAATGCAAAGTTTTAGCGTTTAGAAATACATAACACTGTGCTCATTACCAGAACTGAGATTTATCATCTATAATCCAAACCACATTGAGGCACCTGGCATGTAGATTAAAAATTAAGATTTACAACCTCCTAAGTTTAAAAGAAAAATAAACATGTTGGAGGAGAATAAAGCCAAACAAAGTTACTAAAAAATCTGTAAGTTTCACAGCAGATGCAGAAGTTAAAGAAAAGTTTAAATCTGTAATTTGCTCCATTTTATATTGACTTTAGAGAAGTTGGACAACTTTAACTCAAGCTTCAAATGTATTAAGATATTCAGGCGAGCTGTGGGGGGTTTGTGGTGTTAGTATCACTGGTATAAAACCTGTCATTGTTGCTGTATGCTTCAAGCATTATGTTATGCTCTTAAACACAGCCTTTTAAGCAGAACTTTGTGCATCAGTTAAGAAAATGCAGTCAACTGTGTTAGGATGCTACTTTTTTGGGTGCGGACTTAATTCTAATAAACATGACAGCTGTTTAACCACAGTAAAAAGCTACGGTAGCTAGTAACTAGCTGTATCACCTGCAGCACTAGAACAAATAAAACCACTCTAAAGGTTATTGCAGTCTTTCTTCACTTTGCTCCCTGTCATGCACAAGTGTCTGGGACAAGATATCTGTACGTTACCTCTTTCAGATAAAAGACCACATGGATAAAGTCTAGTGCTGTACGTAATTTTCTCTCCAAAATATATAAACGTAAAGGCCATGAGAGCTTCTGTAACAAAAAGTTGAAATTGAAAGCCTCCTTGTTGGTATATATAGCTGCAGGATTGACTTTAAAAGCGCATTTCTCAAGCAAAGCAGCATCCTGAAGAAGCTCCCTTTGGTCCCTGAGTAAGCATCTTCTCTTCCATTAATCATGCCCTTCAAGTGCAGTTTCTGGTCCTGCCTCGAGCATGTGAGAGGACCCCTCTCCAGCCCGCATCCTGTACTGTGGCAGATGTCTTCATCTAACAAATTCCAGTTGTTATGGCAAAGTCACAGAGGAAGGGGGGGAGGAAGGTGCTTTCAAACCTTGGCCACCTGTGGCTCCAGCTTCATATGGACTACAAGGGCCCTAGTGAGGTAAAGTACCATCTGTCCCCATGCTGAGACTGCCCTTTATACCAAAACAGCAGCCTCTTAATGGCAAAGTTTAAAAGCCCAGGTGTTGAATGGATGCTGCCCAGAGACAAGAGGCTGCTTGACAACATTTTTCAGCTGTGTCCTCTCCGGGTGCAGACGTATGTCACACATCTGATGGGTGCACCTACACATGGGCATCATTTTGTGGTCCCATCTCCTTCTGCTGGGAGATCAGTCTGGCACACTGGTCCACGTCATGGACATGTGTGTCCACCCACTTGTGCCAGAGACCTCTGGTGAGAGTCTGAGCAATGGGTTTAGCACTTGTTCCTCTTCCAAAGATAAGTTACTTCTGGGCTTTTCAAATACACTGAATGCTACATATGAAGAATGCAGAAACTTGGCTGTTTTGTACCTACTGAGCTTGCAGTAGCCGATGTCCTTGTTTGGGGTACAGATTACTATCTTTAAAGGCAGAGGAAAGCTTTCCTTCAAGTTCAATGAGTGGCAGACAAAGATACTCTATAGACACTGACAATGTAACAGAGCAGAATGTGACTTCTGATCCTGGTTTGTATTTGTTTGGTTTTGTTTGGTTTTTTGGTTTTGCTTTTGTTTTTTTTCCTGGGGGTTTTCTGGATTTTTTTTCTGGATTTCTAGGGGTTTTCTTTGTGTCTTTTTGGGGGAAGCTACATAACACAACTGAGCCACTTCCATTCACAAAAGTATAGATTGTGCTTCTTGAAAGAAACCACTTAGCAGGGTGCACAAAGCATTTCTAGAGATGCAGGAGGCCTGCAGAGATTACAGACTTGAGAAAATTCACATCATTCTTACCCTTATCAGTAGCAGTCACATGCAGATAAAAAGGGAAGAAGAGGGATCTTAACTTTGAAGTAGTTTCTTCCAACACATAAGGTGAAAAGTTACTCCAGGTCTGTTAAAACCCTTCTGCCTGAGAAGTAATGAGACTGGTGATGATACAGGATGAGTGTGATGATACAGGCACAAGCACCACACAGAAACATTGCTTATTTGGATCAAATTTGTTCAATCAAACAGGAACCAAATGAAGTTTACACAGCCCCTGTCAGCTTCAGTATGCACGCCAACACTTGTGATGGTGTTTGAGAGCAGTTTCAGTTTCTGAGGCTGCTTCAGGTACTTAGGCTGGCATTTGAGCAAAGCATTGAGACTTTTAAGGACCACAACCAAAGAGGGTTCTTTCAACAGAAAATTAGCAGTGGGTCTGCTTGTGGTGGTGTGTAAAATGAGCAGAGGAGCAGGTGCATGAGGATGGCATTGGAAGTCCTTTTGCAAGACTCGCAAACATTGTTGTGGTTCCTGGGTCTCTTTGTTCCAAACTATTGCTTTTCCTTCGCTTTCCTGGTTCACAGCAAGAGCACAGCACAGCACCGCACTCCTGTCTGCATGACAAAATGAAGTGTTAAGTGACTGGGTTGCAGTGCTTGTCCTGCAAGTTGGCACCATGTCAGTCTGGCTTAAACAATGGCAAATTCCGTCCGCAGCCTTTCTGTCTTCACGCGTGTGAGATGTCGGCAGCATTACAAGAGGCACCAACAATTAACACATGCAAGGTCCCACCGACAGAATTTAGACTTAAGTACTGCACCTCTGGAAAACTGATACTGAAATTATTTAAACTTCAGACCCCTCATCTGCGCCAGATCATAGAATCACAGAATGGTTTGGGTTGGAAGGGACCTTAAAGGGAAAGCTGTGGACGATGTCTACCTGGACTTTAGTAAGGCCTTTGACATCGTCTCCCACAGCATCCTCTTGGAGAAGCTGGCTGGGCATGGCTTGGACGGGCATACGCTGTGCTGGGTCAAAAACTGGCTGGATGGCCGAGCACAGACGCTTGTGGTGAATGGAGCTAAATCCAGTTGGCGACCAGTTACAAGCGGCGTTCCCCAGGGCTCCGTTTTGGAGCCAGTCCTGTTTAA
>NW_010166405.1:0-636 GCF_000695765.1 Mesitornis unicolor
GTAGATGGGGTGACCAGGGCTGCTCTGGGCATCCAGGGACCCCTCAGCCCGGGGTGCAGATCCCCCAGGGGTTGGGATGCAGCCAGACCCATGTGTGTCCCCCTCCAGGAGGGGACATGGCCATGGGTTCCCCCCAGCTCTGGGTATGGTTGTGGTATCCAAGCATCACGCAGCACAATGTCAGGCTTGAAATAGTTTATTAGGACCAGCCATGGGGCAGGATGGCTGCTCCAGGGGGGGCACTGGAGCAAGGGGTCACAGGACAGGGTTCACAGTACGTAGGTCACAGCACCCCAAAATCAGCAGCATGCCTCAGTTTCCCCAGAGACGGGGCGCTCAGTGCGGGGCTGGGGGCTCTCCTGGTGCCCTGTAGAGCTTGCGGAGGCTGGAGTCCATCAGGAAATCCACGGTCCTGCAGCAGGAGAGGGGGTCAGTGAGGTTCTGAGGGCGCTCTGGGGTGTGCTTAACTGGCTGCGCCAAGGGGCTTGGCCAGGGCTGTCCCCAGTCCCCCGGGACCCCATCCCTAAGGTCACCGAGGCCCCAGCCCTACCAAAACCAGGCTTAGCACAGCCTCACCCTCCTAATCCCTGGCTCAGCTCCTGCTAATCCCCATCCCCACACAGCTGTGTCCCTGCC